>NW_009276945.1:0-42247 GCF_000150675.1 Verticillium dahliae VdLs.17
GCTTATCCCCTATATATAGCGAGTATAAAGTATCCTAGATAATATCTCTATATTTCTTAATTATTTATCGTTTACTTTAAATTATACCCCTATCGAGCTTATAGAATATCTTATTAGGACTAAAATAATATCCTTAATTATATATTATTTATAATAGTTCTAGGACGATTACTTTTAATATATATAATCGTCGCTTATTAGTCCTAGGTTCGATATTATAAAGTAGGCTATCTTTTTCTTTAAATATTAATAGGTTAATCTTTAGCTTATATCTATAATTCCTTAATTCCTAAATCTACTATAATAGGTTCTTATAATAGGTATCTATCTAATATCCGTCTTTAATTTTCTATTAAAGTACTATAGATATCTTTATATATAAGCTCGATAGATACGCTATATCGTCCTATATATTATCTAACTCGTATCCGACTCTTATTTATAATTCGGTCTCCTATTTTCGTAGATATAATTTATCTTCTATAATAAATAGCCTTAAGAGAGTATCTAGAATTAAGTTCGTCTTATTTAGTATATATACTATATTAAGGCAGAATTAACTTAGATAGGTCGCTACCGATATAAGCCTTAGGTTAGTTTTATTAATATCTACTATAGTAAGGCTAATATAATTAACGATTCCTCTTAGCGCTTAATAGTCCGTTAATACGATTACTAGGTATTAATATAATTAGATTAATATCCGTAGCTTTCTTACTACCTATACTAGATAGGCTATTTCTAGCTCTATAGCCTTAGCTAGGGCTTTAGACTTTATAGTTAATCTATTAAGAAATATAACTAGCTATATAGCTTTATCGGAGATATATTTACTATCCTAATAAGTATCTATATAGAAGACGAAGAGTCTAAAGCCTTTATTATTAACGTCTATCTTAAAGAACGTAATCCTATTAAGGTTATAATAGTATAATAGAGTTAGTCGTATTAGTAATTCCTATAATATATAGAATGCCTTCTTTTCTTCCTCTATTAGGATAAAGGTCTACTTTAAAGTATATATTATTCGAGTATATTTATTTATCTTCTTTTAAGGGTCGACTTTACCCTCTTCGCGGAGTTATTTAAGTAATACTATCTTCCTATCTTCTAGCGGTTTTGCTCTTAGCTAATAATATAGTATAAATTAGCGTAGCTATCCTATTATTCCTAGATATATCTCTAGGTCTAATAATAACGTTAAGCATTTTAATTTAATAATAGCTATTAACTTCTCTACTATAATCGATAATCCTAATACGTTAACTTAGAATCTTAATAATATTATAGAGGGGTATATATAGAATAACTTTTAAGGGGCTTAAAGTAAATCTAGATTCTTTAAAAAGATTAAAGATAATCTATAAATATTCTATATATTCCTTAAAGGAATTACTAAAGATTATCATATCGTCGACGTATATTTATGCGAATCGTCTATATAAATATAGCTTCTAGTCTATAAAGTATTATGCGTACGCTAGCGAATTCCTATATCCTATTAATACTATATAGGACCTCTCTAATCCGCGGGGATTAATAATTATTATCTAATCTTTATAAGCGCTATAGATTAATAATTAATAGAAGAAAGCGGATATATTAAATATTAATAAGAAGGTCTTCTTATATAGGCTATTAATAATTTCCTCTTATAATAATACTAGATAATTATCTAGAATTAATATATCGTTTAATTATCTAAGGTCTATTATAATTCTACTTTTACGAATATTATTAATTATTTATTATACTACGAAGACTAGATAGCTAAATAGAGTCGGCTATTTTATTTATTCTAGTCTTCTTAGTTTATATATCTTATTAAATTTCTCGTTAAAGAGCCGTCGGTCCTCGACCCCTAAGGGGTATACCCTAGAGCCTAGTTTCTTAGATTATTATCTATCTATTAAGTCTATTCTTATATAATCTTCGTCTAATATAGGAATAACTCTATAGTCTCTCTAGTAGTTAAAGGATTCTAGGAGCTATTTAACTTAATCCGTTTACGATAGGTTCTCCGCGTAGATACTAACTCCCTCTTATATATATATCTCCTTAACGTCTCTAGGGCATTTAGTTCCTAGGGATAGCTTAAATTCGCGTAGTTCCTTAGGTTCCCCGCTTATTATAGTCTCCTCTACGGTATTAGTCGTTTTTTCCGCGAGGAAAGCTAATGTTACGTCGTTATCTAGTTCGAATTCCTAATAGCCGTATACTACCTTAATAGCGTATTAATCTACTAGGAAGCTTCCCTCTAGATTTATATCTTTAATATATCCTAATTAAGTATTCTAGTCGACCTTAATTATATCTTTAGAGTTATTAATTATAAATATAAAATATAATCTAGAGTAGGATATCTAGTATAACTATATTAAAGGGTTATTAGCTATAAAGGTATATTCCTATTCGACCCTATACTTATTATACTTCGGGAGGCTACTATATCTTATTAGTACTTTAATAACTAACTTCGGTAATAGAGTAGCCTAGGATATCGCTATTATTCTTCTCTTAATCGGATTAAACTTAGATTTATATAAGAATAGTATTCGTATTTTATAATAATAATTAAAGATTAAATCGTTAGAGCTAAAGAGTATATCTACTCTATACTAATCGAGGAATTTATATCCTAGTAATAGCTTTAATACTAGATTCTATATATATTATACTATAATAGTTACATATCCGAATACCTTTATATCCTATCTACCTATTAAGCTAGGAATATATAAATTAAAGGTCGCTTTATAGTCTAATTCGATTTATATTCCGCTAATACTTTAAACGGTTTTCTTCTTTAATATATTAATTATTATATTCTTATCGAATTCTATAAGCTAGTCTTAGTCTATAATTACTCTAGAGTATATAGAATCTATTACGATATAGTATTATTTACTTCTCGGTTTAAATAATATTAGAAAAGAGTAATATCTATATCCGGACTTTCTTTTAATATATTAGCTATCCTTAAGTCGTATTAAGCTCTAGGCTTCGATAATATTATCTTTATTAAATACTAGGAATATAGTCTCTATAGATTTCTCTTCTATAGCTTACTCGTTAATAGTACTCCGTTCCGCTTTTATAATCTATCTCTCTATAATATCCTACTTTCTTATTTATAAGCCTTAGCCCTTAGGTTTCGGCTAAATATAATTATTAGCGAAGACGTAATCTATAAATAATCTTCTTAATATGAAATTCCTTTTATATTTATAATAATATTATAGAGTATACTATTATCGCGGAGGTTTATTAATCGGTACGGAGTAATAAGAGGAAGTAATAATATTATAGTTAATACGATCTAGTATTCCTTATTTATCCTCCTATATTAAGAAAACCTCTTTAGCTATCTCGTAGCTATCTTATTATAAGTCCTATTTATTCTCTTAAGAGTCCTAATCGGTTAAATAGATATATACGTAGTTCGCCTAACTACTATCGTATCTAGTCTATCTTCGATATAGTCTATATATCTCCGCTTATTATCTATTAAAGGTATAGCCTTTATATATAAATATAATTTCTCTTTAGAATAAACCTCTAATAATATTACCTCCTTAAGGGAAATTATCTCTAATATTATTATATCTATTCTAGTAATTCCGGCTATTATACCTATTCCTATAATAGGAGTTATTTTTATTATCGGATTAGGTATCGTATCTACGTCTATTCTAATTACGTCCTTAGCGAGAGTTAGCGTTATAGCGGTTATTAGTATTATAGCGGTTACTATTACGTCTCTATTAGTCTAGGCGGTAAGAGTTATATACTAGGAAGGTAACTCTATCCGGACCGCTATTAGGACTATTATCCTTATCGAAGTCTTCTTTAGTAATATATACTATTACCGGCTATCTAATATTTAATAAAGCTAAGTCTCTCTAAAGTAATTTAGCCTTATCCTAAGTATTTCTAATAAATAAATTAATAATAATATTTAAGTTTAGCTTAAATAGGTATATTATTAGATTACTATTAATCTTAAAATAGGCTTAGTTTAGCTATATTAATAGATTATTTATTCCTATAGTATTATATAATCGGATTATATTTAATATAAATTTCTATAAATCCCTACCTATATAGATATCCTATCTAATATATTAATAAGCGTTTAGTAGTTTAGTAGCCTTTATAGAGTTTAGGGCGAATTAGTATCTAAGGAGTCGCTTTTATATATTAAGTCTAGTATAAAGTCTTTATTTTTCGTCTTCTATTAATATAGTATATTATATTTTAGCTAAGCTTAATAGTAATTATAATAGACTATATATTACTATAGCCTATCTCTTAAGTATATCGGCTTAATTATTTATAGAATTTAGAAATATATTTATATCTATCTAGTATATATCTTAGCTAATAGTATAAATTAAAGAGTTCTTATTTTTACTAGAGTCTAGTTTATAATCTAGGTAGAAATACCCGTATATCGATACCTTCTAATTATTAGAACTTAGTCCTTAGTTTACGTTATTAATTTAGATTTATATTTATAGGATCTCTATTATAATAGCTAATTATTATTAAGTAGTTATAAGTATAGAGCCTATTTAATTCTATTCTATTATAGCTAATTATTCGATTAATAAGGATAATAATTCTTATCCGATAAATAGGGATAGTAATTACGATATTATAGTATCTTCTATAGTAGGAATAGGGGTATCGGTATACGGAGTATCGTTAATTAGAATAGTCCTCGCTAAATGCTTCCTCGTAGCTACTCTACTTTTAATTTCTTCCGTTTATTTAAAGACCGTTATCTAGTAATAGTCCTCGGCGTCCGTCTCCTAGAGTACGGTCTTATTATTATTTAGGCGTTTCCGTTTAGTAATAAGCTTAGCGTAATATACGCGGAGTACTTTTATTATAACCGAAAAACTTATCTTAACTTAATAGTAGTCTACGACCTATTCTAGCGGATATCGGTATATACCTTATAATAACGATAACGAGGCTAATATAGCTCTATAGCTTATAGGTATAAACTGCTATTCTTAAGGAATAGGGGAGAGCTTATCGAATATTAAGATTATAGATAAGTCCGCTAAAAGCACTTTAACGGCTTAGTCCTAGTAGTCTTCTACTTAGTAATATAGTTAATATGCTTTAATTATCGTTATATCCGATATAGGACTAGAGACTTAAGAAGGATTTAGATTATATACTAGGAGAATAAGGAAGAATTTAATGGAGTTGATAATTCTGTGATGGGTTAGGGAGAGGTCGATAGGCTTAGAGTCTCGGTCTCTAATATTACCTCTTCGTTAACCGACGGTAGATGAATCTCTAATAATAATAGGTGCTTATCTTAATGAATATCTAGATAATATAATAGAGCGAACGTATATCTAGTTACTATTATTATTAGGACCTTACTTTAGGGGTACGTTTATAGTAGTGAAAAGAGTTAAGTTCCTAACTAAAGCTATCTAGGCTATGGCCCTTATGAATAGGTAGAGTGGGGTGCTCCGGCCTAGGACTCTGGCGGAGTCTAAATCCGCCAGGAGCCCTAGGGGGAGCACCTTCCACTAAAGGAGAAAGGTGCCTCTAATATAGAGTCTTATAACTATTCTAGTAGTTTAAATAAAAGCTAAACTATAACGATATATATAGTATAAAATAGAGAAAAATCGTAGCTATAGAATAGTATAATTTTTATAATATTCTATAGAGCCGTTCTATAGTAATAAGCGTTTAAGTTCTCTTATACCCTATTAGCTAGAGCTTAAATCCGACTCTACTTCCCCCGTAGATCTAGAGGTAGTCTAAGCGCCTTATCTACGTATAGCTACTAAGGGTTAGTCTATTATATAGAGGGTACCCCCTAGACCTCTTTTTTAGGTTTTTAGATCTTAATAATTATCTAATTCTAATTATACTTATAAGTCCCCCTTATATAATAATTCCTATCTAATTTATATATTCTTAATTATTAAGAATAGATACCTTCTAAGATATACTTTACTCCTATTAGGATTAATTTAAGTACTTCTCTTAGTTAATTATAACCTTCTTCTAATTACCCCTCGACCTACTTATCTTCGATCTAAACGAAAAATATACTATTCTATAGCTCTTATTAAGGGCTATAAGAATCTTCGATCTATTTCTCGACCTAACGTTTCCTTCTAGAGATATAGCTACTTTTATCTCTTACTTCCTCTTATCTATTATTATCTCTTTATTCTATAACCTAGCTATACCCTCGGTTATTGCCTAATACCTCCTATATCGATTACGATATATACTAATATAAAGTATTTTAATTTCGCCCTTAGAATCGATTAAAATAGCGAATACTTTCCTTTAATCGGTTTTAATAGATAAGCGTTTTATAATATAATTTAATATTTTATTATAATTAATAAAGATAATAAGAAAAGAATTATTATAAATAGCTAAAACTTATTATTTATAGCTATTAAGATATTAGCCTAGAGGAGGAGTATTATATAATAATTAAGGAAATAGGGTAGCTATGAATTAATAACCCTATAATTAGGAAATATAATAAGATAAGAAGCGGACCTATTAAGTAGAGTACGTAATAGCTTACCTAGATATAGTAATAAGCTATTAGCTTATTAGGGATATAATAGTAAGCTAGGGGCTAGCTTATAAGATAATATACTATAATCCTAATATTATAGATTATTAACGATTAATAAGTAAACTATCTAATATAAGCTTATTACTTAATAATAAGGATAGGATAAATAGGTATATAAGAATAGGCATTCTATACTTATAGATATATTCTTTCTCACGATAGTGATTAATCTAAGTCTTACTTTATATTCATTATAACGAGTACGTAACGCCTTACGATACTATATCGTCTTAGAGTCATAACCCAAGCTTCTATAAATAAGCAACCCTAACCCTCTAATAATGTTCCCCCTTCGGAAGCTGCCAGGTCGTAATAGGTAGCCTGGATCCGTATCTATTCTACTAGGTGCTTTTCCTATATCGGGGATAGCTTCTACTAGCTAGAAAACGCGATATTCTTATATTAGGTTCCTTAGATATAGTGCTAGAGGGTAGACCTTAGTATGCCCTATCTGCAAGAGGCCTTGCGGATAGAGTTGCTGTTTGTGATAGCTTCTAGAGCCTAGTTGATCTCGTCTTCGGTATATCGAGGCATTATTAGCTAAGGTAGAAGGATTTAGAATTGTAAAGGAATTGCTATTGAATTAGTAAAGATATCGGAGGTTGAAGAAGGAAGGTTGGGGTAGCGGTGAGGGATTTTGAGGCGGGCTAAATGGGGGGTGGGCCAAAAGTGGGTGAGCAACGTTATAGTAGAACCCACGTCATATAGACTCCTTTTACATTGTTCATGGTCACTATCGACCATTATTCTATATGCTACATTGTCGTTAACGTCGGTGCCGAATATGAGGCATCCTTCCGCGTTCCACGAAAACGAGATTACCCAACGCGGCTCAGCGAGGAAGCCATGTTTTGGCATGCACAAGGCTGGGCCGTACTGGCCCGGCTGATGCTGGTTACCATTCCAGCCGGATCATGCGAATCCGATACACCGATCCCATCTGCGAACGAGCCCACTTCAACATGTCACGCCCGGGACATCAACTACGTGACCGACACCTTGCCTGAGCAATGTTATAGGGTTCGTTGGCAACATGCTGAATCGATCGTATTCAATGATGGCGATCAAACGGCAGAATATATAGGACACGACCCCTCATTCCTGGATACAAGACCAGTAGATCGCGAGGAGAATGACCGCCAGCCTTCTACTGCCTCAGTCGAGACTACAAACTCTGGGGATGATCATACGGAAGCCACAACCTTCATGTCCTTCGAAGATTGGAAGGATCTCAAGGCACGTGAAGCTGAACGTGAGGCTCAAGATACCAATCCGGACTCTGAGAAAGCTTTGCCACCCCCCCAGGGACATGACTCTAGAGAAGAAAGTGACATAGCACTTAAGGTTGAAGCAGTATCAGAAGAGCTCAGCAGTATCGCAGCGCCACCGCGGCAATCTCTTGCTGGCGCTGGCGAAACCGAGCAGCCATCGGAACCAGTTCTATATGACGATGGCAAGGCACAGTATTACCGCAGTAAGGACGCAGGGAAGACATGCAAGGAACGATTTTCATACTCGTCATTCGATGCTGGCGCTACTGTCCTCAAGACCAATACCGGAGCGAAGAACGCGAAGGCGATATTGGTCGAGAACAAAGACTCCTACATGCTGCTCGAATGCGCCGCGGACAACAAATTTGCCATCGTCGAGCTCACAGACGACATTCTCATTGATACTGTGGTACTTGCAAACTTCGAATTCTTCTCCAGTATGATCCGGCACTTCAAGGTCAGCGTCAGCGACCGGTATCCCGTGAAAGTCGACAAATGGAAGGACTTGGGCGTATTTGAGGCCAAGAACTCCAGAGACATTCAGCCTTTTCTCGTCGAGAACCCTTTAATCTGGGCTAAATACGTTCGCATCGAATTTCTTACTCACTACGGGAATGAGTATTACTGCCCAGTATCTCTACTCCGAGTCCATGGCACCCGCATGCTCGACTCCTGGAAAGATACCGAGGCACCCCCCGACGAAGACGACGCTGAAGACGAACCTGTGGATGCAGTCCTGGACCTCATTCAAGACTTGGACATTGATCAGGCACAGAGGGTACCACCACCTGACAATAGTGAGGCAGATGAAGTTACTCGCCAGGGACAAAGCATCTGGAGTGATGTGGGTAACTCTGTGCCATCTTCACCACTACAGGCTTCCCTTGTTCAGGAGAATCCTCTGGATTTCACATGCCCCGTAAACACTGCTGTTCTAGAAGAGGCTGCATCGAAACCACGTTCGACCGTGGACAGGCTTCCGCACGAAACTGAAAGTCAAAAGGCCGACGTCTACCCTGCTGCCCACTCCGACGATTTGCTACTTTCTCAACGATTGAAAGAACACTGGACTGGTCCGCTGGATAGGGTTGATGATCCGTCCGATCTAGTCACTGGAATAACCTCTACCGATTCAACATCTATCATCCCTGTGACGGTAGCGACATCAAGGCCGACGTCAGTACCACACATTTCGTCTCAAAATGCATCACGCATCGCTTCGGGGTCCCCAAAGAGACCATCGCCGGTTGCACAAGCGCCGACGCGCTCCAAGAACGGCACTTCCGCCTCAGTCCCGCCGGCCTCGCCAACGGTCCAAGAGAGCTTCCACAAGGCGGTAAGCAAACGCTTGCAATTGCTGGAGTCGAATGTCACGCTGTCTCTTGAGTACTTGGAGGAGCAGTCACGCTTTCTACAGCAATCTCAGCGGGCGTCAGAACGCAGACAACTAGCCAAGGTTGACTTGCTACTAGACAGCCTCAACCACACAGTCTTATCCGAGCTTCGTCATGTTCGCCAACAATACGATCAGATGTGGCAGTCCACCGTCATGGCCTTAGAGAACCAGCGGGACCAATCGCAAAGGGAGCTCGTCGCGCTAGGTTCGCGACTGAATGTCCTTGCTGACGAAGTAGTATTCCAGAAGAGGATGGCCATTCTACAGGCGATACTGCTACTATCGTGCTTGGTAATGGTAATCTTCTCGAGAACGATAGTCTCTGTTTCACCAAACCAGATGGATATGCCATTCAGTTCAAGCCGGCAATATCAACATAGTCTCCCCCGAGCTCTGCATTCCTCTGGGTTGGGTCGATCACACAGCGGCCATCTTTCTACTTCAATTGTCGAATATGACCATGAGGGCGATGCCCAGCAACAAGGCCAAGGCCACGGCACGGATCCCTTCATCCGAGTCCATCAGCACAGCCATGGAGGCAGCCTTGCTGATGCACGGCGTACATCAGGGCCACGGCTAGAGCGTGCTCGACTTGCTACCTCACCCATTTCTCTTAGCGAGGATGACTCCTGGGTTACTCGCCAAAGCGAGGGTGTTCCCATCTCTCCTAGCATATCGGCGACGCCACCTACAGCAAATGAGCGCCACATTAGCCGATCGTTCAATCCGCATTCTTCTGAACAGATTCTGACTCCGTCATCTTCAGACGCACAGGACACTCAATCCGACGGAATTGGCTCAGACCCATCGAGCGAAGATGGCTCCCGAACACCACCCAGCCCCTTGGGTAGGTTGGCAAACACGCATGATCTGGGTCCTGGTTTTCGCAAGCCGCTGCCTGCACTTCCTGAACATCTCCCCTCGTGAAGGCTGTTCACATGGTCAGTCAAATACCGTGGTTACGGCGCCAGCACACCGCACACGCTTTACTTTCATGATACACGAGATATGTTTCCACGTCCATCAGCTTGTACAGAAGACTCGAAATGGCTCTTCATCAGCTACGTATGAATATTAGACATGAGACCCACTCAAACTTTGCTGGGCTCTCTACATAACAAGCAACCCTAAAATAATCCCACACATCAGACGCAATGTTATGTGTGCAAGTAAAAGAGAGGAACAAAGAGACACAGGAACCTCCAACATTCAATCATCTAACCGGACTATACTCCATCGGTTTTGAGCCATGCATCACTACCAGCCTTAGTGCGTCGCTTTCAGCGGGAGTAATGCATGTATGATTCGTTGGCTGTCTCGAATTCATGCTCCTCCAGTGCTGCAAGTCTTGTGCCGCGGTCGTATTGTGAGCGTCTTCGGCGCTGCTCATCACGGAAGTGTTGGCCAGCATTGGGAGTGAAGAGACCTATCAATGGAGAAAGCTCCTATTAGCATTCAATCCTGTCACTTACAGCCTCAAGAGTGACGGACTACATACCGACGTGTTCTGCGTTTTCGCAGCTTCGCTTCATCTTTGACTGGTTGTCAGGCTGGGGAAAAGGCTCTTCTTGGCCCGCAAGTTCCGGAACAGGACCATTGGAGGTGTAGAATAGCTGAGGGTGCCTTTGTCAGCGGCGAAGGCCTATATGTTCTCGAGCTCGATTCACCTTGGGCCGGTAATGCGCTGCTTCCAACATCACGGAGCTATTGCGGAATTTCTGCACTAGGCAGTCCTTGCCTTGGATGGCTAACGCGGCATATTAGCTTAACACATTGCGGAAACGCGGAGTAGTAGGCATCCTACTGGCGTATGAGATTTCGGCTACTTTGTCACTTTTGAAACAGTTCCACCGCTGGTTGCCGCGCGCGTTGACAAACTATACTGGTGTTAGGGATGAATTGGAAGCACAGAGGATTGTCAGGGCTCCCGCCCTGTTGACCTACGTCAATGATATCCAGTGGCTGGTAGTGGTTAGCTTTGGCATCGTGGATTGCTCAAATGAAGACTTACGTCAACAAAATTGATGAATGCATAGCCCACGCTGTGGACATGAAATTACATTAGTCCAACGGGGACAAGGAAGGTTGGGGACAAAGAAATTGGCAATTGGTTCCTTCGACTTACTTGCAGTCGTTGGCAAAGTCAATCCGGAGGTACATGAAGTCGTACTTGCCCCAACTGGAATCGTCCACGATACGTTTCAGCATTGCCTGGTCAACCTTGTTCGGTATGTTGCGGAGCATTATCTGTCAGGAAATTCAGCATTATGAAAACGTACGCACTCCGTGAGAGGCTACACGCACGGTGGTTCGGACATCTGTACCCTCGCGGATTCTGCCAACGTCCACGTGGTTGTGGTGACTGGCCACACCATAAAGAGACATCCGGTTGACTCGGGATGCATGTTGACGGCGGATATCAGGCCTGGGGTAAGCTGGCATCGTGCGTGGCTGACAAAAATCATCCGGAATGGGGACTACCTGAGCATTGCTAGTTCCTGTTGCCAGCGTTGCCATGAACTGGTAATTGACGGATGCTGGTGATGACGGGATCGCGTTCTGGTGACCATTATCCAGACGATAAGCCGCCATATTGGACTGGAACGGAGCGTGACAGATTATTGGCCACATGGTGTATGGTTGCTGGACTTGCAGTCTGGTTGGGGGATATTGCTGGCTTGGACCGATCGGAGGCACCGTTGGAGACGGCACCAACTGTGACGCAGGTGTATGTTTGCCCAGAGTCAATTCCTGCATAGACTGATCAAGATTTCTTTCAACAACTGGAGAGAGAACTGATGTGCTGTCGTGCATCGCGCTTGAAGGGGGGGTATCATGTCCCTGGAGAATAGACAAGTGGACTATGATGTCCTGTACACACATTAGAAATCAATTTCGCACTTCGTGATTTACAGTCAAGTCTGTATACCTCAAACAAACAGCCGTTGTACGCTGCCACAGCGGAATAGGCATCGGCTGGACTGGCGTACTCTGCAAACGCTGCGTAGACTATGAGCCCAGAGCTCCGCTGAGGCGACTGGTACCCAACAACCTCGCCTCGAGATTGAAGCAGCTGTAAAATGATGCCTTGGGTATGAACAACATCGAGTGCACCTGGCACGGGCGAGAATGCCAATATCGAAACCTGCAAGGTTGGTGAAGTTACAGCAGTGTGCTGTGAGTTCTGGTCAGCTTTACAGATAGCTTCTCGAGCATAGTTAATCCTACCCTGAGCCACTGATCACCAGCAATGCGTAAGGCTTCACAGACCAACCGAGCACGATGGATGTTGTCGTGGACAACAGTGGCACTACTCGTGCTCTGAAGCCGTACATACGCCTTCCCACCCCTACACACAATATGGTGTGCCTCTAGATCCAGAAGGCCTAGCCCTTCAAGTCTCTACTTGCTGTCAGTTTCGGACCACAATTGGCGGTAGCATAGATTCTACCACCTCGAGATAACTGATGATGTCTCCAAGACGCAGGGCATGGCCGGGAGACATGATCTGAACAAATTGCGGAATACTGCTTTCGTGAGACGCCAAGTTTGATGCGTTCGATCCCCTAGAGGTAGACATTGAATTGGTAAGACCCTCTGAAAGCTCCGACTGAGCTGAGAATGGGTGGAAGGCAGAGGCAGTAGGAGACAGCAGTGAGGTAGTACGGGCTCTGGAGTACACCGTCACAAAAGGGTCTTTGTCGCCGATAGATGGCGTCTTGCCCACAATGCCGACGGGAAACTGGCTTGGTTTCGTGCCAGCCCAAGGTTTCCCGGTTAGTTCAGTGATACATGATGTCTTAGCCGGTTTTTCGTCTGGTGAGAATGATGTGAGCCTTGTATCAGGCGTGCCTTTGAACGATTCCGCTCCGCCACATGACGAATGAGGCGATGATGGGTCGAAACCGTTGACATCGTGGGTCAGTGCCATTGCGCGTGTTTGTGTAGAGTTATGGCCACAGATGAAACTGTGCGATAATCTGGTCAACTGTTGAGCTGAGTCGTTGATCCCTGCGGAAGTTGCCCTCGGATTGGGTCCAGGGGAAGCGAAGACTGGTGTTGGCGGTATCTTCCGGTGACGGAGACAATTTGCAGATATAATTTCAATCTGTGTGTGCTCGTCCGCGTGGAGTGAAAATATCAACAGTAGAGGGTTATATGTCGGGCGCGGGGTATATTACTCCTGGCTTCCCGGGGGAAGCGTGAAGAGTTCCCAACGAGAAGCCCTGTGTGTGAATATGGCTTCCTGGGTGACTCATCAGATTCGTGCCTTCCATGTCTCATGGAAGGCGTGAAGAAGCTGTTCCTGCTAATATCTGCTCTGCACGTGAAACAGCCCGGGCCATTAAGGGCGGGTTATCTTGTTCTGAGGGGAACGAATTACTGGCAAAGGGAGGCGCGAACGGGACGAGGGAAAGAGCAACCAGTTTCATCCGGCAAGTTCTCCAGCCTCACTGGAAACCCGAGGTTCAATTGGTCGAAGAAGTCTCTGACCCGAGGAAGGCACGTCGCCTCACACGCCACCGGATGGCTAAGAAAGGATCCGAATGTAGCAGGCATCGGATCCTTCCACAGCCGTGAGATCTATCAGTGTCCGGCCGTTGGCACCCGGAATCGCATCAAAATGACAGGTGTGGATATGTGTGTGGTAGTATGTTTAGATGTAAACAAGCTCGACGCATGGTCTGGATGTCGGAATAAGGGGTAAACCTGGAGACACGGATTGCAATACTTGCATCAAGACCGACGGCAAACGTCCAGGCAGCTGCACTATCTAATACCATCCTTTTACGCTGAATGATTTTGAATTCATGTGGCAGAAAAAATGATATACACATTGCCATGGATTGGATAACTGCCTGTGAATCACCAGCTGCTCTCAATCTACTTACCTTGGTACCTACCTACCTTAGGTATGGTAAGGTAGGTAGCAAAGGCAACTACCTCGTGTCATTCCAATAGTTGACTGAAGCGTGAGGTGTAGTCGCACGGACCACCTCGCGGCTCAAGAAGCTCATGCGGGTGGTCACTGGTAGGTACGCTGGTGCTTCGTGCACTGTCGCCGCATGCTTACCGTCCATCTGATGAATTACCCTCCTACCTACCCACCTAGGTGCCTACCGTACTGAGGCATCTTGATCCAGAAGTCGCGCACCCAACGTCCCTGCAATTCAAGCACGAGTTCAATCATTGGACGCCTTGACTGTGCCAACTCGAAGTTGTTGCTGAGATGTGCAGGTAGCGGCTCCAACCCGAACGGCATCGCGACATTGGTGCACTCCAACATGCCTCGGCGTGTTCAGAACTACGATGACTACGGCATCGCAGTTCAAGAGGTGAGCCAACTAAGCCGGTCATGCAAATCATCTCCGTCGGAACTTCCAACGCAGATCATAGCTCACCATTCTCGTTCGTCTCAGATCATCGTCCTCTCTTCCAATGCCGACTTCTTGGATCAACTCATTCCTGTATTGAAAGACGCATCCAGCTCAGGCCGCACCCCTGCACTGTTGCAAACACTCTCACAATACTCCGAAGACAGAGAAGCAGATATCGAAAGAATCGGTCTCACAAAGCACGAGGAGTTTCTCGGCTCAGTTACCCAGCTGCAGCAGATTCGCGAAGGGACTGTGACTTTGACTGCAGAAATTCTTGAGCTCAACGAGTCCATCCAGTCAAGTACAGAGAAGTTGGCAGACCAAAAACGGGGACTTGTCAATACGAGAGCTGTTCGACAAAACATCGCCGATGCTTCCAACGCGCTACAGGACTCTTTGAGGATACTTTACGCCGTGAATAATGCACACGAGCTGATTCGCAAGAAGAAATACTATGCAGCCCTGAAATCCCTAGAGGACTTGCAAAACGAACACCTGGTGCCAATCATACAAAATAAATACGCCACGCAGCACAAGTTGGCTGATGTCATTCAAAAATCCATCCCACAGTCACAGAAGTCGATATCTGAAGCCGTCATGACGGACCTCAACACCTGGCTATTCCGCATTCGTGAGACGTCTCAATTTCTTGGCGAAGTGGCCTTCTATCATACCGAACTCCGACGGGCCAGGCAGCGAGAGAGAATCGAGAGCGACTCTTATTTGAATCGATTCAAACTCAACTCATCCATTGAGCTGGCGTATGACGAAAGTGAGGAGTTTGACGAGTTGGATAACGAGGAGCTTCAAGTCGATTTCACCCCTCTTTTCGAATGCCTGCATATCCACGATGCACTTGGACAGCGGGATAGATTCCGCGCCGAATATTCTGCCACACGGCGGCAACAAAAGGACTTGTTGCTGCCAGGTACTGTAGGACTTACAGCCGAAGACGAGAACTCACTAAGCAGCTTACTCGAAGGAGTTGCTGGGTTTGCCATAGTGGAGAAGGCGACCATGCGAAGAACACCTAATTTGCGATCAATCGCTGATGTAAGACAAACCACCAAAGCGCCTGCTTGCGCGGATGCTAACGCCCCCTCCAGGTCGACGAGCTTTGGGACTCCATGTGCCATACTGCGATTGGGTTGACATCGACAGCACTGGATGAAGTCAGCAATGCTGAAGTCCTTTTAAAAATCAAAGGTGTCATGGCTCTCTTCATCCAGACTATGGAGGTAGGATTGTCTCTGCTGGCCGCACGTCTCTATTTCTGCTCACACGCGCTTGTATATAGGGCTGGGGCTACTCCGTGACAGCACTGGACGCATTTCTGTTGACCCTGTTCGACAAGTATGCGGAGCTCTTAAAGCGTCGCTTCAGTGAGGACTTTCAAGAGGTACACGTTCTTCATTTCTCGTACAAAAGTGTGAGCCCTGCTAATGGAGGAAGATTGTCTCTACCGACGACTACATGCCCATGGCTATCAACAGCCGTGAAGAGTACGAGAAAGTCGTTAATGTTAGCTGGTTTTCGCAGGAGAAGTCACCGGAAGACCTAAGGTGAGCATCTGCAAACTAAGCCAGGAGCCACGGGCATCGTTAGTTGTACTGACCGACCTGCCACACCAGTTTCCCTTGTGTGCTTCCCTTCTCCCAGATGTATCCGCTGTGCTGCATCGACATTAGAAACTTCTTGAACCAGTTCTACTTCTTCTCAGATGATCACTTCCAGCACTCCAACATTATTGATGAGACCCTCAGAAAAGCACGTTGGCCTCTTCACTTGAAATTAGTCGTTTGCTGACATCATTTGCAGTCTCTTGACGAGTTATTGACCGACAAAGTCTGCAAATCCTTAGTAGAGCGTCTGAGCTCTCAGTATCTCGGCCAGATCGTCCAAATTCTTATCAACCTGGAACATTTCGAGGCTGCATGCCAAGAATTGGAACAGCTCCTGATACGAGCCCGGTCATCAACTTCTGCGGGAGGTCCTGTGACGCTGGGTGCGACTGAGCAGTTTCGGAACAACAAAAAGACGGCAGAGAAGCGCATTTTTGAACTCGTTAACTCCAAGATCGACGATTTGGTCGATACGGCCGAATATGACTGGTTCGCAAATCTCTCTTCAATCATTTGTCGATTTGCTGGTCTGAATCTGACGAAACTTTGCGAACAGGATGACCTCCACGGCACCAACAGACCCAAGCAATTACATGCAAACATTGACACGCTACCTTTCCAACATAATGAATTCAACTCTGCTTGGCCTCCCACGGGAGATCAAGGAACTCATCTATTTTGATGCGCTGAGTCACGCCGCCAACAAAATTTTGGTAAGCACACAAGACTTCAAAATGGGGCTATTGGTCAGTTCTCAACTAACCCTTTCCCACAAGGCTCTACCGCTCTCCTCGGAGGTCAAACACATCAACACCCATGCCGTCTCGGCATTGGCCGTCGACGTGCATTATCTTACGGAGTTTGTGGACAGCCTCGAAAACGGAGCTATGCTTCGTGAAAACTTAGATGAGCTTCAGCAGACTGTCAACCTGCTGCAATCGGACAATCACGACGAGTTCTTTGATATCTCCATCCGCAACAAGAAATTCGGAAGAGTGGACGCCCTGAATGGCCCTATGCTTTTAGAGAAGTATGTTGATATTGACGCCAGGCAAATTGCGATGGCACATGAAGCTGACCAAGTCACAGACTCACAACACAGGCAGCGCCACTAACGCGCACAGCTCCCCTGTCCAATTTCTCCTCTCGCTTTGGCATGATGAAATAAATCCAGCAGAGGGGTTCATGTAGGGAGACTCCGAAACACAAGGAAAACAAGGAGGAAAGAAAGAACACCGAGCCCTTCGCGGCTGAAGGCAGAGGAATGCCAAGGTGCTGAAAGTCTCAACGCCGGACGCCACGTACGACAAACATTGCTTTCGACAGTCATTTCATAAGCCTTGTGATGGCGAGGCCTGCAGCATCAGGCCGGCCCCACGCTGTACAACATGCGTATGATGTTTGTGGCCGACCTGGCTCATTCGAACTCCTCCGATGACATAGGTGCCTATAACTCTAATTAGTCACTTGTTGCGAGTCGAAACAAGATGGCGGCTGGGTAGCCTCCGATTGACTTGCCTGTTGGGCTTGCATAGTTCCATAGCCGTACATGCCCTCAATCTCACCGTACATCGGTGGTTGAGCCTGGCCGTAGGGGGCTGATGGGTTGGCCTGAACCGAGCCGGGGTACATGTTCGGTGGCTGCCTGAAATCTTGCTCGGGAGCGATTGCATGAGCTCCGAGGCCATAGTCCGAAGGGGCCATTTGGTGTGAAGACGATGCATGGTTTGGAGCCTGGGGTACATGCTGGCCAGGGAGCTGAGCCGGTGGTGCTTGATGCACGCCCTGCTGTGCAGCCGCATTTTGACCTGCGGTTCGTTTGGCCTGCGCAGAAGCCTCTTCCCTCGGCACAATATCGATGAGAAAGTCAAACATATCCGACTTGGCAAGAGCAGACGCAATATCAGACCTCTGCAACGTCCGACGCTTGTTTTCTTCCGCATGAATCCATGCTCGCATGGTCAGCTCGGTGATAAAAATGTCGCAGCCCTTGGCGAATAGAATTGGAGCCTCCGCTGAGATCATCTTGACATCGGGGTCAGCCTTCATCACCTTCTTGATCCGGGCCAAGGGTAGCTGATGGAGCTTGTAGTCGTGGGTGTCACTCTCAAGGTGATTGATAGTTTGTTGCCAGTATGTGGTCAATATATCCTTATATTGGCCTGTCAGACCTTGATGAACCTAGACGAGGGAATATCATGTTAGCTGGTTCATCGGCAACATTGGAGACTGTTCACCTACATTGGCCCAAGGACCCGTGTACAGCTCGGCAGGTGCAAACCCTTGAGCTGAGAGCTAAATGATTGTGAGAATAACACTCTACAGGGTAATGAAGGTGGGCGTACCGTAGCGCTGGCTCCTGATAAGTAACAGTAGGTCAGTAATATGTAGAAAGAGGAGGATAGGCAGGATGTTGCGGCAGCGTCAGAGGGGGCCATACCGTAGTGACCGCCATGGCTGGTGTCGTAAACAGGTTGCTGCGGGCGACCTTGTTGGTTCTGTGCGTCCATCTTGTACTTTCGGATTACGAGTACAACAACGTTGACGCGTAGCAAGCTGGGCGTTCTATATTGCCCCCTGGTCTTGATGTTTTAGGGGAAAGCGAGGTAAAGAGGCCTCAGAAATGATGGACGCGGCTGGAGGTGGATATTTTCCAGTCGTTACTAGAGCGCGTCAGTCGCGAGAATGAGGCCAGGCTTAATGTAGCCGGCATGCCGTAAGCGGGGTAGTCGTGTAACAATACCTTTCCCGAGCTGTTGCGGCAGGTGTGATGATCTTGCAAATCAGGGCCCGGTGGTTCTGTTCAACTTATTGAAGAGCACGCACTTCGCTTGGATCTGTTTTGGAGATGAAGCTACAGATTACGTTGGACAGGATGATGGTGGTGGCTGGGAGTGGATGCCCAACTCCCCTCTAACACCAATGCAATTTACAGTGTGCAACTACCAAGGACCCAGGGCCATCAAAACACTTGTATATGGCATCAATGGCTTACACGCACTGTATGCTCCATACCAGCTGACTTATCTGTGTGCCATATAAGGCTAGCGTCATTTCGGACGGGAACTGCCTATGTGGTCCCACTTGCCCATGTCCAAGATCTTCTTGGATTTTTTTTCAGTTTTACATCAGGCACACTTTTCATTCTCTCCTTCTACCAAGCTTCGATCTTGTCGTGGCTTACTTTCTGTTTCCTTCTTGCTGTGCCTGCACAACGATCAACGCTTGCTGTTATACGCTATGGCTGAGCTCTCGGACGAGCGCATTCATCGGCTCTTGACTGAAGCTGAGGATCGCTTGGCAGCGAAGCCGTATCACGATATCCCGACCGACGTTGGACAGTCCACTCCGAAACTTGGCAGCCTGTCTCCTGTAGTGGGCGCAAAAGGTGGCATCGCACGGCCTCCTCAACAGAGGTTAGCGGTCCGGGATGCCCACCAGATGATCCCTAACGTATGTCACCAACCTTATCTTCTGCTTCGCGATTTACTTCTGTGTGATGATAAGCTACCCATGCTTTACACTATTGATGTGGCAGTTTGTCCGTCTTGGATTACTCTGCTACGCCCTCATGATCTTTACATTTTTCATAGTTACTCTGATGCCAATTGTCTTTTCATGTCCGCAAACTCGCATGTACGATCTGAACTGCACTAACAACCCCTGACAGAACGAGTCGGACGATGCTGGCCAAGGATGGTTCGGCCTACCGAAGACTGATCCGAATGATAAGGAATTCAAGAGAGACGTGCAACTTCTGCAGATGCGCGGAACAGCATTGGATCCCTCACGGCATTATAAGAAGGAATCGTTGAAAGCCAAGATGCCACGCTACGCACATGTTGGGCGCATAGTAGAGGGTCCAACTGATTTTTACAATTCTCGGTTGACCAGGAAAGAGAGGAAGATGACTCTGGTCGATGAGTTGCTGGCTGCCGAAAAGGCTTCCGGGAAGTTCAAGTCCAAGTTTAATGACATACAGGGCCGCAAGGCTAGTGGGAAAAAGGCCTCCTACAAAAGATTCGTCTCACAAAGGCGCCGGCGCAACTAAGATACCCAATTGCTTCATGAATCAAAGTTTTATTCAAATTCTTTCAGTATGATCATGATTGTGCATGTACGCCATTCCTCCTCTGAGCCCCTGCGAGCCACCATGCGATCATGGTGTGTGCTGGGCGAGGCAACCTGTATGAGAAGCTCGTACACGTTACAGAGGACGGTTTTAGCGTGCAGGAGGCGCTTGAAGCTCCTGGCCTAATAACCTACCTGAATTGGATGCCGTTGAAAAACCACTATCCTAAAATGCCGACCCCTGCACCTTAAATACTAGGGCCTAGACTCATATTGGCTTCAATTTCATGTCCCGTGGTCGCAAAACCCCATCAGTATCCATGATTAGCTAATCGGACGCGACCATTTGGAAGAGAACCAATTCATTAGGCTAGCGAAGTCGAATTTTGGACCTTGTTGTTCCGCCGTGACACGCAGACTCCGCGCGACCATGAGCCACTCAAACTTGCTACGGTCGGTGACAGGCCTTTCCAGTCGTTCTGTAAGTTCGCAGCCACTCTAGTATGGCTTTGATATTGTACTCAGGGCTGATACTGCCATCTTTCTCTGGGTCACAGATAGTCACTCGCAACACTCCCCATATTCGACACCTGAGCGTGCAGACACCGCGCAAAACCACACCTGTTGTAGATCAATCGTCCACGGACACGACTGATGTTAGAAAATCAGACGGAAACGTACGCTTTCCGAGGAGCGTTCAAGCTCTGTACTTGAAGCCTCTACGCCGCGAAGCCCATTTCGGTATCCCATCATGCGACCTGCAGCTACGATCTTACAGCATTCGAAACCTCGAGTTCTTCTGCGACTTCGCCTTGCGAGCGGCGTACTACCTCGATTTACCTGCCTTCGGCCCCGTTCCGCTACCTCGTATAACGGAACGTTGGACTGTGCCGAGGAGTAGTTTCATCTTCAAGAAGTCGCAGGAGAACTTTGAGAGGATAACACTCCGGCGCTTGATTCAGATCCGGGATGGAAATCCTGAATCCGTACAACTCTGGCTCGCCTTCCTGCAGAAGCATGCTTACTACGGAATTGGCATGAAGGCCAATGTTTGGGAGTTTAGCCCAATGGGTAAGTGCCTTCTCCACCACATGATACCCTCCGGTCAATGGCTTAACATGATTATAGGTCTCGGGAAGTCAATGGCCGAAGTCGCTGATGGTGTATCGCAGAGCATTGATTCTAAATGGGAACATCTTGCGCAGCACAAGACAGCGGGAACAATGAAAAAGGTGGAGGAGATACTCGCCAGTCGGAAATTCACAACGACAAGACAGGATTAAGCAGTGACTATACAGTAGAGGGGCGGCAACGGGCTTGCATCTCTTTGACATCCTGCATGTACATCAAATTGTATTAGAATAGAGGGAATACGAAGCTGCCGAGTGGCGTCAACTTCTCCTGCCAGGCCCATCGAGTCGCTCAAACAGCTGATGCGGCGACGCAAGGGTGTCCAGGCAACTTATGAGGAACTGAGAGGCTTGGTCCGCAACGAAAACATCTAACCCGATAGATTGCGATCTGAGGGAAGTCAACCAACTTGGTTCCTGGGGTTCGGAGCTGGCTAGAGCCCAAGAGAAGCTTGTCTGATTACGGGGCAGCCGATGTTTCCAGATTTACCATACAAATTCGTTCAATCTGCCCAATTTACTTGGGTGATCATCAATATTGATTTCATTATGTAAGCGTGGTGTTTTTCCAGGAAAGGCATTCTAATAAAAGAGCCTAGTCCCCATAAAGAGTTTGACTTGTGGTACTCCTCAGGTGAGTTACATGGGTACCGAGTATTGTGTCCTGATAGAAGTTTGGCGTGTTTGTATCGTAGCCAGCTTTTTCCTCCAGGCTAGCACATTGGCCATACAGTCACAGTGGACTTTGGAATCGCTGGCACAGCTGTAGACATTCTTTGCCGACATCCAACCACCAGCGTCATGGGCCGCTTCTTGTGGGCTACGCCGTTGCGATTACGCTTACGACCATCGTCTACGGTCTGTCATCGGGCAGTATATACCACAGGCGTACAGCATTCAGCTCGTGTCATTTTCTCCGGAATTCAACCCACCGGCACACCGCATCTCGGTAATTTTGCTGGCGCCATTCGCCAGTGGATTAAGTTACAGAACGAGCCTTCGGAACCCTGCAAACTGTTTTTCAGTGTTGTCGACCTTCACGCCATCACAGTACCCCAACAGGCGCAGCAGCTCCGGCGTAGTAAACGCGAGACGATGGCCGCCTTAATAGCCGCAGGGCTTGACCCACAGCGATCTGTTCTTTTCAATCAATCGTCCGTAAGTCGAGTGGCTAGTCACGCATATGAGAGGCCCTTAATGGCTGACTTTACCAAACATAGGTTGCCGCACACTCCGAGCTCATGTGGATCTTGAGCTGCACAGCATCAATGGGCTCACTCTCGCGGATGACGCAGTGGAAGGTATGTTCCGGTTCGCTCCATCTGCAGATCTCGCCTGACAAAGAGCGGAATAGAGTAAGCTGTCGCTCACGGCGGACACCTCGCTTCAAGATGACGGAGTCAAGGCGGCTCTAAAACTGGGCCTCTTTTCCTATCCTGTCCTACAGGCAGCCGACGTGCTGGTACACAGAGCCACCCACGTCCCTGTGGGAGACGACCAGCGGCAGCATCTTGAGTTTGCCCGCGAGTGTGCCAATGTTTTCAACAATGCCTACGGACAACATCTCGTTGTCCCGCAAACTTTGACTTGTAAGATGCCGCAGGCCGACGAGTTTGTATATGTATCTTCAAACTGACCAAGTCACAGCAAGGGCACGTCGCGTTATGTCCCTCCAGCAACCCCACAAGAAGATGTCCAAGTCGTCTAATGACGCAAAGTCTCGGATCTTGATCACGGACAGCCCTGACGAGATCAACCAGAAACTCATATCGGCCTTGACAGACTGCGATAACTCGGTCTCTTATGATCCTGTCAACAGACCTGGAGTATCGAATCTCTTGGAGATACTGTCCATCTTTGATGAAAGCGGTAGAGAACCCGCACAACTGGCCGAGAGCCTTTCAGGGCATAACCTCAAACAACTAAAGGAAAGGGTCTCAGAGAGTGTGGTGATGGGTCTCAACGGCATCAGAGAGCGATATATTGACCTCCTTTCGGCCGATGAAGGTAAATACCTCGACTTTGTGGAGGCGGAAGGTGCGCGGAAAGCTAGGGAAAATGCGGCAGAGACAATGGCTATTGTAAGAGAAGCCACTGGTCTTTGAAGGTCACGCTGAGTGCACGATACACATCGCACTCAACTGCTACATCAACCTGTAAACACCACCAAGATAGCTGTACCAACACTGTAAGAATGCACAACGAAAGAATGGCAATGGATTCGGATCCGTCGTCGCGGGACTGATAACAATTCTGTGACTCTTCGACCCTGTACCAAGTTGGATGCGACGTAACGATGACCGGACCTCCGTTCTCTTTGATCAGACTTTACGATGCGTAGGCGAACTTAGAACCCCTAGCAGCAAGCCAAAACTCACGCACTACTTGATTTGTCGCCCTTGAGCCTCGGAGGCTGGTCAAAATCATTGTTAGCCTGCAATGCAAGGCGTGGTGTGCCACAGTGACCAGCACGTACCTGATTACTTTCTTCAGAAACGCCTCCCGATCCTGCTGTGTCACTTGATAGCCTACACAGTGCTCGTCTCGCAAGGCATCCCCAAGCCATGAGCGTGATTTAGAGTGCTGGCTGATCATTTTCTTGAGGGGCTCGCTGAGTTTATCGAGCTCACTTCTGGCACCCCCTCCGCCAATATTCTTGATGAGCGACCGAGCTAGGAGAGGGCCGAGTTGTCCAGTTGCTGTTTCAGCAGCTCTTTGTACGAAGTCATTTTCATTTCTTAGTGAGAAAAAAGACGCCTGACTTATGTCTTAGTATCGAAGCTGCATCAAGTCCCGATAATCGTCATCGTTACGTACCCAGAATTCAGCAGCGGCAGCCTTAGGTAAAGGCTCCCTGCCATCAAGGACTTGAAGTGCAAAGAGGTAGAAGAACTCCGCCGAGCCCGAGAGTCCGGGATCAAGGAAGACTGCAGGGCACTTTATAGTCAGTCTTGTCACGAATTCAATCGCACTCTGAGCTAGTTCGATATCGCTATCAGGTTCTGTGACTGGTCAGCAAAATGGTACTGGTGAGGTTCGGAAATTGGTGCGATGCAGCCGGAAGCTCACCTGGAAGCTGTTGTAAGAGCCTCGTAACCCAAGAAAACAGGTTGGAGCGAATAAGATCGAGTCCGCCACCGGGCGACTTGCCAAGCGAACTAATGAACGAGCAAGCTGCGCTCACGAAAAGGCCCAGTCGAGGCGTCGGTGGGCCTTGTTGAAGCAGGTAATTAGCTACGACATCTGGTGGGAACACGAACGGTCCAGCCTCCGATTCCGAAAAACCTGTCCTGAAGATGGTACAGATAGTCTCGACAACTTCGCCATTGTTAGGAAACGAGTGCTGCAATCGCTGGATCATAGTGATGATTCCGGACTGAGTCTCCAGTAACAATTCCCGATGGCCAACATAAGCATGGGCTTGCAGTCTCTCTGTTTCAATATCAATAGGGGCCTCTACAGGTGCTTTGAAGCCCTTTCCAATACTGACGAGGCACCTCAAGGATTTGAGCGCCAAGTGCTCCGCAACATTCGAAACGTCGTGCTCCACAAGGCACCGGTGAGAGTGCTCAATTCCAGGCGACGAGGTGGCCCGCAAACTGTCGCTGACGTCTTGCCGTACGAAGCTCAACAGGGTATCCAGGTAGCGGAGTCGTTCTTGATCATCTGGTATGGCATAGACAACAGAAGCAATGGCGCCTAGAACCCTTTCGCTTGCGAGACAGTCAATCTGCTGGCGGGTCGATAACATGCTGTACTGATCCAAGAAAGCACCTGATTCACTGGCTAGACTTTGCTGCGACGAAGAGCAGAGGCGTTGAATGGACTTGGCAGCAGGCCCGGCAAGCGCAGCGTCTGGCAAGACAGAGAACAGGAGCGTCAGGGCAGCTGGTAGGCTCGCGGTCTCACGCTCGAAGAATTCTGCGTATCGTTCAAGAAGCAATATACAGGTCTGACGCGTGCGGGGTGGCAGCCTGCTATCTGTTTGCTGCAGTGTGTGGAAAAGTGGCGATGAAAAAACCGTATGTAACGGTTCATCACATATGTCACCAGCCACGCAGTCTGCGAGTGCCCCGAGGCAGTAAGCTGCCGCTTCCAGTTCCAACCAATGTCCTGATGCCAGGCTTGAGAGCACCAAGTCCGCAAAAGAAGACACAAGACGGGACCCTATGATAGTAAAGGATGACTGTAAGAGATCTGCGACGTCTTTCCTCGCATCACCAAAAGCTATGCGGTCGGATGAGTCCCACTCAGCAAAGTCCTGGGCAGGCGGGAAGATCACCTTGCGCCAGATGCCTGAGACAACCTCCACAACATGTGACGATGCCGCAGACACCCAGGGCTGAGCCTGGTGATCATCAGAACACATGCAATCGACGAGAGTCTCTACAAAGGTAGACCAAAACTCCAGTGCAGGAACAAATATCCTATCGTCGCTGATTGGATAACCCTCCGCGTGGAGCAATCCCCGAAGCCTCGTGAGAAAGTCTTGGCTGCGGTCGCCTGTGTTCTCAATAAGCAATTGGACCTTGGAGTCGCCCAAGGCTAGCATCAACTGCCCAAACTGGACAGACTCAAAGTCAAAGTCTCCGTCAACGAGTCGCTGGTAGCGACCCCGCGCTGATTCTTCTAGTAGAAGCGAGAAGAGGGCCTCGTAGTGTGCCTCAAGAAGAAATCCGGAGTAGTTCATTAGGGTATCGGAGAGAAGCTCGGCGGCGGCTTCGAAAAGATCGGTAATCGATAGGGCTGACAGGACTGGGGGAATCAGGGAACGAAGCGACGGGATCGTCTCGTCACCTCGCGCAGCTAGCCGCTGAGAGAAAAGAATCCAAGACTATAATGACATCGAAGTCAGCATCTTGTCGCGATCGCATAAAACACAACAAGTTGCGGTGTCGCGAATTGCCGATACCATAAATCACAGACGTGGCCAGAAAGACGTTTCCGTTCGGCATACCTGTAAGGTCTTAATGCAGTCTCCTTGAAGACTGCGGCCCTCACTGGTTTGTGAGCACCCAGCTGAAAAGCAATGACTCATGAGTGCAACAACATCAGAAATGTTGCTGGCAATGGCTTCGTATATGCCTAAGCTACGCATGACAAACAGTGGGTTAGTTCGAGTCGCACCATGCGTGCGTTTTTGGAACTCACTGTTTGCTAGCATTGGCGTCAATTTTACCTGCTTCTTCGACCAATGTCCCAGCGAACCAGAGAACGGTCTGCAGCTTCCGTGAGTCGACGTCCCAGAGGATCGTCGACATCTCGGGAGGCACAGCAGTGAGTTCTACTGGCCAAGGTGACGATGAAGACATTGAAACACACAAGGATCGTATGCAGTCGGGCCAAAGGTTGGGAAAGTGAATAAAGAACGCCACCAGGGCTGATGTTAGCTTCCTCACAACCATTGTCCCTGACCCATCTGTCAGCGACGCATGTAGCCACCGTATCATATTTTGAAGGAGCTCTGATGCATCAACATTGGAGAGACTTGCGCTATGAGAGGGTTAGTGCGGGTTTTCGGGATCTTTGTTGCTCGCAAGCCGTCGTCAAGTACACACACCTCTCAGTGTTGAGTTTGACCATGATGGTCAAGGCCCCGAAGAACTTGATCTTGTCGTCTGTATGTCCAAGAAGATCGCGAGCGATTCGCCAGCCTGCCGATGATTTCTGCAGCCGATGAAGTTGTTCTTGTATATGACCTACGTTATGGAAACTGGACGGCTCATATAGAGCGAGGACAAGCTAGATGTTGTATTAGATGATCGAGCTGGATCGCATGTGTGCAAGGGTAGCTGCCTCGCGTACTCACTGCCTCGACATCCTGAAGAGATGGTGATAGCGATTCTCCCATGGTGATGATCGCAAGCGTCGGTGATTCATCCAATGATCTCCTGGGCACGGAGTAGTAAGGTATGATCACTCTTCCCTTCGGCCATTCGGCAGGTGAAGGATGAGTTGAGAGCAAAAATGCAAGCTCAAGGTCGGGCCTATCGCTCCCTACCGTGATCCAAAATGTAACGTAAGGGTCTGGCTGCAGATTCGAGACGATAGGCGGTGCACAATTGCTGGCTGGCAAAGCAAACGTGATTTCAACGGCGGAGATCAGGCTAGCTTTGCATGTGCCCTCCTCTGCTCACGGCGGGGTTTGGACGTGTGGACGTAGCTCCTGGGGCTTAGTCTATCTTGTCTTGCCTCCTCAGATTTCCGCTTCCGGCCGTGTGTCGGGGCATACAGTGCAAGGTCGAGTGATGAAGTTTGGATAGGTACATTGGGCACCTTACTGTCTGTCTGGGGAGGCAGCTGAAGCAAGCCAGTGGGGTCGAGATTTGTCCCAATGTGGATGCCAGAGGGTCCATTGACTTTGTGGGTATATCTCTGAACCCGTGTATGCATGAAGGCGTGTGTTGCCTGGAATGATCCGAAAGCACAGGCAACCTACCTACCTAGGTAGGTAGGTGCCTTAGGTAACTAGCGGTGCGCAGTCCATACCCCCTCACAAGATCATCTCAGTATCTGCGAACAACCCAATATCACTGAGCCTGGGTTCCCTCTTGGCAGGGGCAGTTGATCCATCTTTATCACATGTTAGGGAAGGCCTTGCAGAGCTATACGTTGCGCCGGGCATCTCGTGGCATACTTATCTTGGCTTCTGGGACTGCTCTCGCCAATTTTCAGTGTTCCTCCTTTCCGATTCCGATATTGACTCACAAAACCCTTAAACGCCATTCTCGATCCCTGACCTCAGTGCCGATCATGGAGAGAGTCGATACGTCTGGTCGTCTCTCGAAACTGAGAGAGCTTATGAAAGCTCATTCAATCGACGTGTATGGTAAGTCTTGACCGGTCCGATCTCTCGTCCGTGGCGCAGGGTATAACGTGAATATCTTAGTTGTTCCCTCAGAAGATAGCCATTCTTCGGAGTACATAGCGGCCTGCGATGCGCGGCGGGAGTTCATCAGCGGCTTTAGCGGCTCTGCCGGCTGTGCAGTGATCACACTCGACAAGGCCGCTCTTGCTACTGACGGCAGATATTTCAACCAAGCCTCGAAGCAGCTGGACCACAACTGGCTATTGCTCAAGCAGGGTCTCCAGGATGTCCCTACATGGCAAGATTGGTCCGCAGAACAGTCCGCCGGCGGGAAAACAGTTGCTGTGGATCCAGAACTCATTACCGCAGCTGCAGCCAAGAAGCTGGCATCAAAGATCCAAAAGTTCGGTGGCAGTGAGCTGGTTGCCTTAGAACGCAACCTTGTTGACATAGTCTGGGGAAAGGATCGCCCTGACCGCCCGAGGAATCCCGTGGTGATCCTAGACACGGCGTTCTCGGGGAAGAACGTCGAGACCAAGCTGAGAGATCTGCGTCAAGAGCTTGCGAAGAAGGACTCACTTGGCATGGTAGTGTCTATGCTGGACGAGATTGCCTGGCTCTTGAATCTGCGCGGCAGCGACATTCCTTACAACCCCGTCTTCTTCTCTTACGCCGTCATCACTCTCGATACTGCCACACTATTTATTGACGACACCAAACTCCACTCCGACAGCCTTGAATACCTGAGAAAGAATGGGATTGTAACCAAGCCCTATTCTTGTATTTTCGATAACGTTAAAGCCTTGAAGTCCTCGAAAGGTGTGCAGGGTAGAGAAAAACGAACTCTTCTCTCGAGCAAGGCATCCTGGGCTTTGAAGCGGGCACTTGGCGGCGATGACCTCGTTGAGGAGGTGCGCAGTTTCATCGGAGATGCGAAGGCCGTAAAAAACGAAGCTGAATTGGCAGGCATGAGGGCTTGCCACATCAGAGACGGCATTGCGCTCATTGAATACTTCGCCTGGCTCGAAGACCAGTTGGTGGCCAAGAGAACCGTGCTGGATGAGGTGGAGGCGGCAGACAAACTCGAGCAGCTCCGGCAGAAGCAAGCGAATTATGTCGGATTGTCATTTGACACAATCTCATCCACAGGCGCCAAGTACGTTCCCCACCCTGCGTTCTGCGCCCCGTTTGAGATCTTTATCGTGATATATACTGACTCTTCCCAAAAGCGCTGCTGTGATCCACTACAAACCTGAGCGTGGCTCGTGCCCAGCCATCGACCCTGAAGCAATCTACCTCTGCGACTCGGGGGCTCAGTATCTCGATGGGACAACCGATGTGACTCGTACTGTTCACTTCGGCTGTCCCACAGCAGCCGAGAAGCTGGCCTATACGCTTGTATTGAAGGGGAACATTGCACTAGATAGCGCAATATTCCCAAAGGGAACGACAGGGTTTGCACTGGACTGCCTGGCGCGGCAGCACTTATGGGTAAGCTTCATCCTCGACATGAAGAGAACTGCGCTGACAAGTACTCTTTTCTCAGCGGGAAGGTCTAGACTACAGGCACGGAACTGGGCACGGTGTTGGGTCATACCTGAATGTGCACGAGGGTCCAATCGGAATCGGTACCAGGGTCCAGTTCGCAGAGGTATCACTCGCTTCTGGAAACGTTGTCTCCATCGAACCAGGTTTCTACGAAGACGGTGCATTCGGCATCCGTATCGAGAACCTCGCTATTGTCAAGGAGGTTCAGACCCAGCACTCCTTCGGTGACAAGCCTTACCTCGGATTCGAACACGTCACGATGGCTCCTTACTGCAAGAACCTTATCGACATCAATATTTTGACCACGACAGAGAAAGAGTGGCTTAATGCCCATAACACGGACATTTTCAACAAGACAAAGGATGCTTTCAAGGACGACGCCTTAACCCTTGCATGGCTGACTAGAGAAACGCAGCCCATCTGAAACTGGCAAGATGTGTGTAGCTTACTAGAGCACTATGGAGCTATTCCATCAGAACCGCGCAAACGCCGCTAGTGTAAATGTAGCAGCGAATGACAACCGAAATACTGCATTGTTGAACGGCTGGTTTAGTATGACCCGGCTCAGCCGCTGCCTCAGCCCGAGCAGCTCGGGAATATCAACCCCCCATCGGTGTACGACCTACAGTGCTTTGTTTTAATCGAGTATATGACATCGGGGATTCTCTTCCTCTCCCACAATAAACTTACGTGCAATGTGAGCATGGCCAGGCCAGATACGAAGACGATGGCCTGGGAAAAGAATCCTACGACCAGACCGGCGCCGAAACCTGCCCAAGTTAGATCACCGTCTGTGCCAATTCCTGCCAAGCTCTGTTTGATGCCACTCCAGCTCATACCTGCCATGCTACCCCGAGAACAATCCCTCACGAAGTCGGCATTCAGTGTTCCCCGAGTCGAATGTGAAGGCGGTGTCCGCTTATTGTTTGAACTGGTCGTAAGTTTGTTCTGCGAATCGAGCCTGAATGCACGTCGGCATTGCAGAGAATAGGTTAAGCCCAAGCCTGTGCCAGCTTGTAGTGGTAGACGCCATCTGAAGGGCGTGACGGGAAAGCGGTGCATGACTAAAGAAGCAGGTCTGTATGACGGTCTGAGAGGCAGATTTAGTTGATGCTACAAAATGGATGTCAGAGCGGAGGTAGTGCCAGCACCTTTTATCAAGTGCTCGTTGACTGTGGAATGAGACCTATGGTGACGTAGTACGGTTGGCCAAGCGCCAGTCACGCTCCGGGTAAGGTACGGTACCCCAAGAAACTTAAATCGCACTTGGTCACCAATCCTTGTTGCAACATGAGCAGTCACTGCTCAGGCATTCTCTGCGAGCTTCACGTGTGTCAGTTGACTTCATCGATGCACTACGAAATCGAGCATCCGCCTTGTAAATGAAATCATGTGGGAATACTTTACCCCAGCCACAGACCTGGCCTTACTCTCCGGAACGCCTAGTAGGAAGGGGGAAACTTAACGACAATGACCGAATTGAACGTTCCCAGGCCCGTCGTTTTCTCGCCTTCACTCAACGTCGCCTCCAACGGAACCAACATAGGGTATATGTAAATGAGAACATAGCGTTCCCTTCTCAACAGATTCCTCCCCTAAGCCCACAACCCAGGATCCATCATATCACCTCATCTCAATTCAACTCACGCCCCTCGTATCCTTCGTGCCAACTGTATGTCCTTTTGCATGATGGTTACTCGTTTGGCATGTATCGCACAGAGATTGGTGTCTTCAAAGAGATGCACCATGAAAGCCTCCGCAGCCTCCTGGAGTGCCAAAATTGCTTGCGACTGCCAGCGCATCTCCTCGTCACGCGGTCGACACGACATCGCGATTTCTCTGACCTGTCAACGCGATCAGCACAATTCTATCCTGCCCCCCCGGAACAGAATGCACCCACCAGTCGGGCAAATGGAAGCTTTCGCAATAACAAATCGGTGCTGCTTTGGTACTTCCGGATTTCGCGGAGCGCTACTGTACCAGGGCGATATCTTCGTTTCGCACGATGCGGAACAGGGTCACCAGCTGGATCCAGGTCAGGTTAGCTTGGAGGTGAACATCTCATAAAGATCGGTCCAACTTACGTTGCACATCGCTAAGTCGAGACTTTCGCCTACCGGCGTCCGACTTTCTGCTGGTACCTGAGCGTGGTGGCATGGTTCAGGACAAGTGCTGATGTATCGGCGTGAAGGCGCGTGAGTTTTCGGAGAGGTCGAAGCGTGAAGAGCATGAGATAGTGATGTCGTACGCAGTTGATTGCTACAGAGTTCGTCCCGTCCAGGCGAAATGCTTGGTTTTTTGGAGGTGGTGAGGATTGTGTCGTTGCGATGCCGAGGCGCGAAAAGACGCGACGCGACAGGTCCGTTCCAGCCAGAGGCAAGCCTGTTGGGAGCGCGTATCTGAGACGGGTCCGTCTGGCACGCCGTTCGTGGTAAGGTAATAAGAATTGCAGCTTCGAATGGTACTCGTCGCTTCAAGCGGTGACCGCAATAACAGTCTCAATGGGGGTAGAGAATCTGGGGATGGTATCAACCCGTCTAAAGGGTTCCTGAAGCCCTCGAAGTACAATTAGCGCGCTGGGCCATATGGGTTGGCTGGGTACCAGCCACACGGATTTTCGATGAGGAACATGAAGGAGAATACTACCATGTAACTCGGCGCGCGCGCGCGCGTGTTGTCGCGCACGGACATATAATCTGAACGCGTCCCCTAATTAAGGGCCCCAGGGCAGCAATGTCGCCATAATTGCATGCATGCTCTGAACCATCGGTTCAAGTGATATGCAAGTACATGTAGATTAAGTATCCTTACCCATCTGCCGGGGCGCGACCTGATGGCGCTAAATTGTGGCGGGGCCCAATGTGTTATCTTTCACCTTCCGTCATAATCCTGGCTCGATCAAGAACACCAAGCGGCATTGCAGGTGCGCCCTCCCGGATGCTGAAGCGGCCACCTCACCATTACTCCGATCTATGCCCAGTCTCATTGCACCACAACCGACGAAGACCTTGGTTTTTGGAGCGCATTCCAACAATTTTAACCTTCTGCAACCCATACGATTGTTACTATATTCCGTCACGTCTCAGCGGGAAGCTATCGTGCAATCATCGCAAGCCAGCCCGGGCAATGACCGCTGATTCTCGCAGGGCTGCAGCAGTGCCGAAACAAATTGAAAGAGATGGACCAAATGATGGGAGATGGTGGAAGACTTCCGCTTGAAACATGGTTCTGGGAGATGCCGATATGCACTAGGTGGTGGACTACTGCCACACTATTGACCAGTGCTCTCGTGCAGTGTCAGATGGCAACACCTTTCCAACTATTTTACAGTTTTCGCGCAGTATTCGTCAAATCGCAGGTGGGGTCATTTTCCCGAGCAATTGTTGGTGGTCATCAAGCTAATACTTCTGTTCATTAGTACTGGCGGCTATTGACGACCTTCCTATACTTCGGGCCGTTTTCCTTGGATCTTCTATTTCACGTCTACTTCCTCCAGCGCTATGCCCGGCTCTTAGAAGAGTCATCAGGTCGCTCTCCCGCGCATTTCTCCTGGCTACTCATGTACGCCATGACAAGTCTTATTCTTCTCTCGCCTCTGGTGTCAATGCCATTCCTGGGACATCCGCTGTCCTCGACACTCGTTTACATCTGGTCTCGACGTAATCCCGACACAAGGTTGAGCTTTCTAGGGCTCCTCGTATTCACCGCGCCATATCTCCCGTGGGTACTGATGGCTTTCAGCTTAGTTCTCCATGGGTCTGTTCCGAAGGACGAGATTATGGGCGTGGTCATTGGGCACATATGGTACTTCTTCACTGATGTCTACCCACCCCTGCATAATGGCTCACGCCCTTTTGACCCACCTGGCTGGTGGCGACGAATCTTTGAGAGGAGACCAGCCAACGAAGCTGTGGACGGCCCAAACAACGACATACTGGCCATGGGTGCCCCTGAACTTGCTGCAGAGGTTCTATGAGCGTCTCGTCGGCGCCAATACGACGGGCTAGGCGAATAAATAAAGTGGCGTGAGCGGCGGAAGAACAATAGGATCGCGGTGTTAACAGTCCTTTCGATCATGGTGTCCTGAATCAAATGACAGTTTCACCTCCCCAACGAGTGGTTGAACAGAGGTCTGACAGGCCGTAAGATAGCTCCAGTGGAGAGAGATACTCGTGCGAGGTGATGCAGAATGCATGCTTTCGCCTTGCTCCATGCTACGGCAGCGGAGCTTATGACCGAGAGACCGATTACAGCCCGGTTGACTTGGCAGACAACGATAACATGAACGTCAGCAAGGCAACCTAGCGAATTTTTCCTAGGTAGTTCAACTAGCTCTTGCACAAATCATTCATGCTGAAATCTGCACTGTAGTGGTATTGTGATATGGGTAACTCTCTGGCAATCCTTATAATATCCTGACAAAAGCAAGTTAGAAAGTCCGTGTTGCAGAGCGATGGCGATAATGTTGCGTGAAAGTCGATATCCTACGTAGGCGGCTGCTGTGTCGTATAGAACCTCAATTGCCTGCAACTGCCATTGAAGAGCACACGTGGAGCAATCCGAACTGTGGATGCTAGTACCTGAGGAGGGGCAAGGCACCACAACCAGCTTGGGCTCTGATGGCGTCATTTCAAAGTTACCTTAGGTATAGGTATCTTAGATAAGGCGCCGACCCCACCACAAAAGTTGCGCTCACACAACTGACGTCCACCATCAATCGTGACGAATGATCAGCCTTCATGCCCTTCCCTCAGCATCCCCATCAACCACATTAATTACCGTAATCTTGGGCCGACGCTAACCCGCAACGATGAAAGCCTACTGGTTTGACAACCTGCCTGTAAGCCGACTTTCAAGCAACGTCTTTCGTGAGATTGGTCGACTGATAACAACTTCGCGAGCAGGGTGACCAACGGCTTCCCCATGATTCTGGAAACGCTGTCGACGAGGAGGGGCTAAAGCAACTCGGCGTCTACTATCACAATATAACAGACATTGAAGGGGTGAACCAGCTGGCCGCAAAGAGAGGCTACAAGAACCGCGACGAGATCATTGTTTCTCCAGAGAAGATGGGTGATGTGTATGAGGACAAAGTCAAGAGTTTTTTCAACGAACATCTTCACGAGGACGAGGAGATCAGGTATGTCCGCGATGGGCGAGGATACTTTGATGTCCGCAGTCGTGACGATGAATGGGTGCGGATCCGCGTGGAGAAGGTACCAGATCACCTACTTGAGAAGTTGCATGTTTGGGTCAGACTAATTCTTCGTTAGGATGACTTGATTATCCTACCGCCTGGTATATACCATCGGTTCACAACAGATGAAACGAATGTAAGTTCACACGCGTGCCCGCAGTCCAGCCCAGCCTCACAGACCACACCTTAGCCCCTCTCCCTCTCACCTCCATGCCTAGTCGCTCCATGCTCAACATGTCCACAGTACATAAAAGCAATGAGGCTTTTCAAAGACGAACCCAAGTGGACTCCACTGAACCGGTCATCTGACCTGGACGCAAACCCTCATCGTCAGCAGTATAGTAGGGAATACCTGGCAAGCCCGACGGCTTGATGACAAAACGGTAGTCCGGGGCGAACAGTATACCGACGTACCCACCTCGTAGGTGATCGCAAAGCAGAGCCAGCCTTGTCTCTTTACTCCGAAGAGGGTTTACACAGCATGCAGAGAGACGAGGTTCAATAATACACAATTCCATCACAAGCTCAACCTTGCCGCTGGCAAGGCCACCGAAGCCAACTCGCGAGGCTCCGCGCTCCAAGAGGACCCATGCCTTGTAACCATAGCGTTACCTGCTTAAGCTGCGTCCAACATGTGCCACTTCGTTCACAAGTAGTGCTGTAGCTGGACCACATGACGTCCTGTCCAGCGTTGCGCTTTCATTTTGTACCAGATAGAGTTCATGACTGATGAGTGAGGATGCAAGGTCATAAATTGGTTGTCTGGGAGGGCGCGCATAATCGTGAGTATCGGCTGCCTCTGGAGATAGATGGGGTATTCACAGTCAATCGAGTTCACACAATCGGTCCTTGGATGACTGAAAACGGCCGTGCTCTGTTTAGGCTCGGTCTTGGATTCTTCTGGTGACAAGGCTTTACGCGCCGCTGCCTTGGTGGTCTCGTAATTTTGACCCCTACCGCCGTACGCCATCATTTCGTGCGAGAAAGCCCCATTTTCATCTTCGCAGTCCAGGGAGCTTCAAGCCTTGTCAGCCTCCCTCTTCTCCTTCTGTTAAAGCGCAAGATGTTAGCGTTGATCTATTTTTTGTTGGCCGGAGGGGATGTTATGTCCCGGTGGAAGCCTCGTACCAGGGCCCTGGCGGTGCCGTGAAGAGCATGACGGTGGTTGCGACGGAACTTAGGGTCAGTGCCCTTGAGCGAAGGGTACCTGGCCGTCTTGGGCTTCTTGATCCTGTAGGTAGGAATGGTGTCAGTACCTCTGTTTGCGCAATGCAACCTGTCGAAATAGTTCTCAACGTACCCGTTACGGTGCGCCTTGCGCGACTGGTTATGCTGCGAGGAGTTCTTGGACTCTGTCGTTTTTGTTAGAATGATGTACAGACAAGATGCGATTCGTTTACACTTGACATACTGGCCATTGCTGCGACTGTACTCCTGCTTAGATGGTGTCGGGTTGAGGGATAAGGGCGTCGTCAATTGCGAGGGTCGATTACAGATCGAATAGCCTTCTGCTGGTGGTTGTGGGGAGAGATTTCCATGCCCTAAGATCTTTCGCTTACCTAATACACACTCGCCTACATCTGAGAACCAAGCCGCAACTCGGATTGATAGAGTAGCAGCTGACATAAGGCACTATCTGTGTACATAGTACGTACTTAACCAGCGCAACCATGGGTGCCCGTGTTACCTTTATTTCAGGCTCACTTATTAGTAAGAATCCCCGTTGTGGCTTTTCGTCATTCAAGTAGGGTCATTGCGGTTCTGGTTTCAATACTCCTATCTAACTAACCAAGACCAAAAAGACCACCAAGACAAGGAATATGGCGCATGCACGTGAAGTGAACCACACAGACAAGTCCCCGGGAAATACTTAATTGAAAGTTTAGGTCTTACAGAGCTACGTATATGTTCACAACCGATATCCTCGCAATGCGCAATTCTTCGCGAATGCTGGCATTCGCTCATCGGGAAACAAGAGGCTTGACTTGCGACACCTGTTGCAGTAGCCCTCCGCTTTGCGAGTTCTTTTCGAGTTGCTTTGCACGCATTGTCTTGAGATAACGCAGAAACAAGACAAACATCAACTCCATGCTATAATTTAGATCGTTAGTCAGATGTATATATACTAATACGGTTCGTCAGTGGCGCTTACCGTTCCTTGGTCATCATGAGAATCCCCTGCACAAGCAGTCCCTTTAGTATCTGAGGCGCGATGCCCTTGAACAGACCAAGTGGCCCTTCTCGCTCCAGGATGAATTGCATCACCTCAATGAAGCTGCTGAATGGCTTTCCCTGTCTTTCCGGGGGTGGGCGAGATTGTAACCCGACCTTGGCAACAATCAGAGGTTGCGTAGCCAGTGTTGCAAGCGACTTGGACATGGCTCCGAGCACTTGCAGGCGTTAGTTAGATACAGTCCACGTCGCTTCACGCTTGCCACTTACAGAAAGCTTCCCACGGCTTAAGACTGCTTTTCCCAGGGAATATAACCTCTTTCAGCCTCTCATAAGCCCCATAGGTGATGGCAGGGTTCACTACCAACACCAAGCTAGCCTTGAGGCCCCTCCACAGGCCGAAGACGCCATCACTGCCCTCAACAACTTCCCGTCCCGTCTCCCAGAAACCCTTTCGTTCGCCCTTGCGTTGGGTTTGCTGCCTTGTAGTGACCACTGCAACTGGTATTGTGCATAGCTGGGCCACAGCACCAGCGACCGCACCCAGTGCAAGTTCGGTGATGGTAGAAGGAGGAGCCGTTGTTTTGGCTGATTTGATATAGAATGTTCGGACAATGGAATACCAGTAGAAGTAGGCAAAGTTTGTGGAGGCCACACCAAGAAGTGACCCGCTCATGCCTGCGTACAGGCCTTGAATGCCATCTTCCGCAGCAATCTTTGAAAGGGCATCCCACGTTGAACTATAGTGCGGCTCGACGGCTCCGGCGGCGACAACGGGCACATTGCCTGTTTCCTTGATTGGCCGTGCTTTGACCTGTACCTGTAGTCTTGTTTTGACTCTTTAGAGGCACCAACCAGTCAACTTCACAATTCATGCAGAGCTGCGAGAAAGAGAGGACGAGCCGCCCCAAGTAATGGGCGTGGTGCAAGAACTCACATATCGAGAGGGTAGACAAGAGCATTCGCCAGAACGGCACCTGAAGCGCCTGCGACGGCGCGGCCCCATGGGGCGAGATTGACGGGCTTCGACTGTGCGGCCATGTCGTTCTGCTATGTGGTGGGTAATGTACCGAGAAGCTGGTCGCAAGATGTTTCAATTGGTATCCCCGCGAATTGAGGTAGCTCGCGCTGGCTGGCCGACCTCGGTTCGTTGCACGCCTGCGATCAGTCTGACGCAACGGGGGATAGATAACGAAGTGTGTCGGGCGATGTAGATGGCTTGCGATGAAACATCAAAGAATGTCTACCTAGGGTGTCTGCGACCTAGACACCCGGTACCCAAGAGGCGCGCAAACCAGCTTTAACTCCAGGAAGGGTGACGTCGGGTGTTGGGTGTCGACCTCGGCCTCAAGAGCCGTCTCGTGCTCGGTTATTAGATCTCAGGTCCCATAGCGCCCGCACGTCACTTGGTACTCGCTGTGCAGTAGATAAGGGGGGCGAAATGCCGGTTGCACATCCGCCAGAGAGAAGGCACCATAGTAGTTCGGGGCGGGGGACCTCGGCTACGACAACGCACCATGCGACCCGCTTTATTTGTTGTCTCAAACGAGACATTTCGACCAACTGAAAGTATGTCTCTAATGTGCTTGATCGGTGTAAAAGTATCACCCTTCCGCAACTCGTCACGTCAAGCTCACCCCACTGTGCACGGGGCTGCATCAAGAGTCGTATAGAGGGGTCTGCGCCTATTCAGATTCACCAGGCTATCAGGCCCGCCCTCAGTACCTATTGAACCTCCTGCGCATCTTCGATCGGAGCTCTTGCGGACCCCCTTATCTCTTCTAAATACATATCTTGTTAGACAAGAGGCTCCTGACGCCTCAGCTAGTGGCATTCAGCCTTGAGCCTGATACTGAAACACAATTGGCGCTTGCCGGCGTGTGTGTTGGTCGGTATTGAGTCGGTTTCTTGTTTCGCCAGCTCATGTATACAGGTTATCAGGTCATGAACAATGCCGAGCATCTCGCAACAGTAAGACTGACTTTTGACCGTTCATTTGGGACATCGTTCTTACAGGTGACTGGCATTCAAAGGCTGACTTGGCTGCAGAGTGAGGAGCAACTGTCACGGCAGGCCAACCGCGACAGTAAGCAGGCTCTGCAACACGCGATTGCTGCCGCAGACTTCTACATGAAGGCCTATACCGAGGCAACCAATGCGACTGACCGTCTTCGCCTGCGGCGAAAATGTCGAGAGATGATCACGTGGGCTGAGCAGCTCAAGTCCAAAGAGTCCGGCGGCACTTTATCTCCGCCTACGTACCGCAAGATCACGGGCGAAGAGGAGACCATTCTTCGGAAATCATCCTACTTACATGCCTGTTTGTTTCCGCCTTGGAAGTCCGACCCAAGTGATGATGTATTTGAACTTACCGCAGGGGATCCGCCATACACGTCAGTACTCCAGAATATTGTTTAAACGTTTGAGGTCCTGATCAGCAACATGACATGTAGGGATCATACCGAGTATGCTATGTCCCATCAGCAAAACAATATTCTGGGAGGCTGGGAGCGACCTGCCACTCTTGTCGGCTCTCTATTACACACCGATGAGCCATTCGACGGTACCGCTGCACTGATGGCCGCAAGTGGCGACAGTGACCTAGTCCAGGATATAACGACGGACTGTTCTGTAGTAGCTAGCCTTTGTGCAGCTATGGATGTTCTTGTCGCAAAGTCGCGAGGCAAGCCGGTGCGTCTACCTGAATATCTATCACTTGCGTTGTCCCTGACATTTCGTGGAAAAAGCTTCTCTCACGCCTTATGTTTCCGTACGACCACACCAACGATCGTCCAAAGCTATCGCAGTCTGGGAAATACATATTCCGCATGCATTTCAATGGTTGCTTTCGTGAGGTAGTTATCGATGATCGACTGCCCGTATCACGAGCTGGCATTGACCGTAACTTATTCGTTGTTGACCGTCGTAATCCTGATTTGCTCTGGCCAGCACTTATGGAGAAAGCATATTTAAAAGTGCGGGGAGGTTATGACTTTCCCGGCAGCAACTCAGGTACAGATCTTTGGGTACTGACGGGTTGGATACCTGAGCAACTATTCCTCCAGAGGTAGGCGTTGCATGGGACAAGCAGATGGAGCTTTGACTCGAGCTAACAATTAGATCTAGCGAGGACGTGGATCTCAACCAAACCTGGAGTCGTATGCTGCAGTGTCATAAAGAAAGAGACCTCATCATCACGTTGGGTACGGGACGCCTTACACACACCGAAGAGGACGCTCTGGGACTCGTTGGAGAGCATGATTACGCTGTGTTGAGGCTCGAGGAAGTGAACGGCGCTCGACGCCTCTTGGTCAAGAATCCGTGGTGCGACGGTCTCGTCTGGAAAGGAGCCGAACTCAGAGAACACTCGCGTTCCACTGCGAATCCTCCATCGATCGGGAGTGCCGGGGGCGCACATCTTGAAATGACAAGCACTGCGCCGTCACGCGGTACGTTTTGGATATCTCTTGAGGAAGTTGCCCAGAATTTCGAGTCCATGTATCTCAACTGGAACCCGAGCTGCTTCGGCCGTCGTCAGGACCATCACTTCACGTGGCACGTTCCCGCCAAGAGCTGGAGTGGCACATTCGCGCACAACCCACAGTACTCCATATGTTCAAGCACTAGCGACACGGTCTGGATTCTTCTTAGTAGGCATTTTGCAGACGCCGAACTAAGCATTGCGCGGAATCAAAGGTCAGGGTCGCTAGCCTCCGTTGCTAGACGTCTCGGCTACACCAGCATTTCGATATTCGACAATGGAGGTAAACGAGTGCAAGAGATCGGAGGAGCATTATACCGTGGCCCCTATGTCGACTCCCCCCAGACTCTGGCCAAGTTTGCCCTTGATGCAGGGAAAACGTACACTGTTGTCATGGCGCACGAAGAGCTGCCCCTGAATGAGTATTCTTGCACATTCTCTTTCTTCTCGGCCACAGATCTTAAGATAGGACCAGCCGAAGAGGCTATGCGTCATTACCGAGAGCTTTCCAGCTCATGGACGCGGAGGTCGGCGGGCGGCAACGCTTCTTCTCCTACTTACTCGGCAAACCCGCAGTTTAGCATCACCATCTCACGGTCAACGCCACTTTCGATCCTGCTAACGACTGGTAGTCGTGACATCGCCGTCCACACGGACCTCGTGTGGTCATCGGGCAAGCGCGTATCTTCAATTGGGAGAAAGGATGTTGTTGCAAGCTCTGGAGACTATCGTTGCGGCAGCGCGCATTCGCACGTTGCAAACCTCGAAGCCGGTACCTACGTCATTGTCTGCTCAACTTTCGAGCCAGGGCAACTGTCCGATTTTGCGATACGAATCGGGACCATGATCGAATGTGCCGTACGTCCTGTACCAGGGGACGGCGCAGGACTGCTATGCACTCGGCTGCCGGCACTCGAATTTGCTGCAGGCGAAGAGCGCAAGCGAGCCAGTATCACGGCGCCTCGCCTTACGAGAGCATACGCGTCAGCCCGCTGCCCCGTGCTGTCGGACGAGAACGGGCAACACATCTCTCATGCTGCCATTCGCATAGTAGTCATGTATGGCCGTGGGCCGAATGCGTCTATACATGCCATTTCGTGCGAAGGGGAGTTTCGAGATCCGACTACCGCCGTGAGGACGCCCGAGTTCGATCTCGAGCCTGATCGGATCCGACTCGAGAGTTTGTGGATTGTGATAGAGCAGCTAGGAAGTCATCGTGCATGGAGTGGCATCGAGGTTGAGATCCTTGGCGACAACCTCATTCGCTACAGCCCGTGGGAGGATCTGGACTGACCAAGTAAATATTTGCATTCGCCAAGTGCTCGTCTCACTGGTGCTTTCGCTTTCGAGGTTCTGTAGCAATTCGGGCCCCATGATTGTGGACAAAGTCTTTTTTGCCTTTGTGTTAAACGTGCGCGATGAGCCTTCGAGACCATTGAGGTCATGCAGCGTACGCTTGGTAACCAAGTCGTGACAAGCAGGAGCGGACAGAGAAACAAGACGTCAAGATGCCCGTCATTCTGATGACATAAATCA
>NW_009276945.1:42369-44436 GCF_000150675.1 Verticillium dahliae VdLs.17
CGCAACAGCCAGAAACTCAAGACGCTTGCCTTCATGAGACCAGATGCGGAACAAGAAAAAAAGGTAGGCCCTCGAAACATGACATGTCGTCCGCTGTCCGATACCCTGAAAAGGACACCCTTGTTTCGAACACGCAAGCCTACAAGAAGAAACCCAGTACCGCATTCCCTGCTGATTCATCTGGAACCAGCAATTGTCAGCCAGCCTCTCATCACTTCAGCAATCATATGTACAGAATTCCGGTGTCAGCAGCTCCCCCGGAGGACCGGTCGAGGCCGGAGACATAAAATACGCTAAATATGTACTCAAAGATGAGCATGACCAAAATGAAGTGAAAGAAGAAAGGGAAGATATGGTTGCGTCGCATGCCTGCATCGCATCATGTGGTACCACCTCGCCGCCGCCTCCCACGATTAGGACCATCTGGCCGCTGTGACAGGACCTCTCTAAGCAGCGGATCATCCTTGTCAGTGCCCACGTGGTGAACTCGAACATGCCTGATTGTGCATCGTTGTCAGCATCTTACTGAGGAAAAGAGCTGCTGACGACTACGTACCTCTGAAGGTTATCCGGGCGCGGATACTTGTGCTCTCTATCGGGACAGAACGGGCAAACATATCCTGGTGATTCGTGGACTAGGCCGTGTCGAATCATCTCGTTTTTCCTTTTGAAACCTTTGCCGCCTTCACTACGCGGGCATCCCGGAACAGCACAATAGTGTGGTCGGGCAGACGAGTGTACGTTGGCATGAGAGTTCAGAAGGTACTGCGTCTGGAAGGGGGGTGCTGTGCAACCTGCGAATTCGCAAATGAAGCCGCCTGGTTGTGGATTCGTGAGACCGTCGATGCTCATGCGGTCGAGCATTGGCACCGTTGACCCATGTAGTGATGGCTGGTCATTACTCGGGGTGTCAACGAAACAGCCAGATTTGTCGTTTCCCATTCGAGGAGGCCCATTGTGTGTCTGATAATAGTGACCGGGTGAGATGAGAGACTGGGCAGGCGAAGGCAGATCGTGTCGACCATAACCATTATTGGGCGATGTGGGCGGCGACGGGTGGCGTCCAGACAGTGATGGTATCGAAGACATGCGTGGTACAATTGCCGGCGAGGGTCGAGGGTACGCGGCGACGGCAGAGTGTAAAGGCCCCGGCAACTCCTTGTCAGGGGACAAAGCTAGATCGCCGAAATGTTGTCTGATGGAGGGCAAGGAACCGTGGCCAGGACTATCTGATTTCGGCGAATCGATTTGCAGCGGAGGCAGACCCCCAAGAGCGGGCTGTAGTGGCGACATGGGCGAAACAACTTCAGCATGGCGCATCGAGTGGCCAGGCGGCGTAGCGGTATAGAACCCTTCTGAAGGGTAGAGGGGCTCGGATACTGTAGCACCTAGGGGGCGATTGAAGCGAACTCGTGATGTTTGAGGGGCTGCAGAGCTCATTGTGTCGCTACGAACAGATTCGACAAGTGTCGAGTCTGCCGTAGGTTTTCTCAGGGGGTCTGGGCCGTTGCCAGTGGTGAAGGCTAGGGCGCCCGCAGCAAGGTTGATGAGATTGATTGCGCCGGGTTCAGAAGGCGAGGTTGAGACCGCGGCAGCGGTGACGGCGGCGAGGTTGAAAGGGGGAGACTTGCATGATGCAGAAGACGTGGAGGGACTGGAGGAGATGGATGGATCGTCCTCAGCGCCAGATGCGGCGTCGGAATGGTCAGAGTGGACAGCGATGGCGCGGGCAATATCAGGGCGCTTGCCATTGCTCAAGAAATTGATCAAGACCGCATCCCCCTGTCTGTGGGAGGCCTAAAATTGGGATCTGGTCAGATATTCAATTCTCGAACAGAGACCTCAGACGTGGACGTACCGCAACTGGAGGGATCTGAGGTGGCGGGCTGGGGGAAGGCTCCAGCTTGGGTCTGAAAGAATTCATCTGGGGACTGTCGTGAGGCAAGACGTCATCAGGATCGTAAAAGTCGGATACAGCAGGCTGGTAGTGGTTGGGTTGTTGAATCGCTGAGGTGATCATGGTATAATGATTGTGCGAGGCTGACGTGACGGCGTGGCGGTGGTGGA
>NW_009276945.1:45583-46682 GCF_000150675.1 Verticillium dahliae VdLs.17
CTCCCGCCTCGTGCCCACCGGCTTCTACCATGACACATGATGCTTCCAGGAAGCGAGCGCGCTTCGGATAGGTGACCACCAGAATAAGTACAGGGCCAGAAGGAGAAGAAAACCCGTTGCGAAAGAATATCCACATCGATCGATTTCCGCGCAATCTTCATGATATCTTGGTCAAGAAAATGGAGACGGGGGAAAGGCCACGGTGGTGGGAGAGGGGGGCCAGCCAAGGAAGCAGGCATCGAGGCCGGCATTCATCTGTTCTCTTGCGAACATTGCCATGCCCGCGGCTAACGCTCCAGCCATCGACTCCACCTTGCATCTAAGCCTCACTCTTGGCACGCATTCCCTCCTGCGATTGGTGCACCCTTCAAGCACCCCGATTCTTCATGCTGCACAGCACGTAGGCACTCCACACTGAACCTTTTTGTTGCCCACCAACCTGTGAGCCCGCCAGTCCGTCACCTTTTGGTAGCTAGTTTGTGAGCAGTCTGATGTCTTCGGTGAGTGGTTTCCTGCACGGCAGCGGACCACTCTGTGTCTGGGGCATGCGACATCGGCTCGAAGGAGCCACTGAGCTGGGTGGGTGTGGCGGGGCAGAGAAATCTACCTTAGGTAGGTACTAAAGAGTCAGGTGCTCAATTTGGTGAGGGGGGGCACGCGGGTGAACCTAGCCGCCAGCAGGAAGATAGGTATACATAATCGTTTCCTGGCATCCTGCAGTTGCTAGTTTGCAGAACTTCGGATCCCTCTGACAACGTACCTGTGTACCTGAACACTCGAAAGTGGAGTTCCGGTAACCTCACATAAGGTAGCATACAGCTCGTCCGTTGTGGGAGACCAGGCAGACAACAAAGTCTAAAAGCCTGCGATTTTGACGATTCGCTTTGGAGTTGTTCGCTCTTACATCAGTTCTTTGAGCTTGAAGAAACAGTGTTGAATGAATAGGTCCATTTGAGATTCTTCAGGAGCCATGTGATCCGTGGGACCGTAGGCAAGTAGGCAAAGCAGTCTGCCCATTCGATCTTCCAGTTTGTGATAGAATGTCCTTTCGACCGTGTTACGGTCGTACCACTAAAGATTCACCCCTAATAATGCCACT
>NW_009276945.1:48055-48880 GCF_000150675.1 Verticillium dahliae VdLs.17
AGCACGTCCAAATTGTCGAATATAATATAGCGGAGAATTTGCGAAGGGACAGCTTCTCGGTGATGTGAACTGGCACAACCCACTCAAGTTCTGGCCGTTGTGCAGCCTGTGTGTCGACAGGTTGTCCGGACTGGAGGGCCTCGATCTGCTCGTCGGGGTGCACATAGATTCTGCGCGGGGGCAGGCCGCTCAGAACAGGTCGGGGCAAATGGCCATCGACGTTGTTGGCAGGTGACTGAACTCGAATGTTTGTCCAGTCATGTTGGTCCCGAAGATTGTCGACTACCAAAGCAGTAAGGTGTGAGATATGCAAATTGTGAGGCTCCATAATTCAAGACCACAATGTAAGTTGTGTCTATGGAAGTGCTGAATGGTGAAATCTGCGTTGATCCGTTTTGACAGGTTGTTGGCAGGTTAGAGTGAAGTTCTTTCAGATGGTAGAGGGGCTTCTGTTGGCGAAGTGGGTCCTGGTGAGGTGTACAAGTAGGGGCTTACAGTGAGTATGGTTCATTGCACACGGTACCGCGCAACGCCTCATGATCGGGCACTCAGGATGGCATGGAATTGTCTAATGGTACATCAAGTACGGTTGGACGAGCATGAGGCAGGTTGATGGTCACAGACGACTGTATCTCAATGATCCCGACATTGTTACTTGAAAGTCATGACAGGCTTCTGGAGGAAGATCGCTCTTCCCTGAAACGCAGCGTCATTGAATAAACTCCGAGGCTCTGAAGGTCTGGAATAGAACCTTTCCTGGGTACCCAGGCTTGCCAGGTAAGCACCTAGGTAGGTACCTAGGCAGGTACATACCTGAGTACCTAG
>NW_009276945.1:48980-99106 GCF_000150675.1 Verticillium dahliae VdLs.17
GATAGCCGCGCTCCCCATCCCTAAATACCGTACAGGTATCATCAGAAAAGACCCCTAACTTCGGAACCCTCTCAACGCATCGTATTTAGATCAAATGCTCTGGAATTCCACATACTAGATATTTGGTGACACCTTTGTTGGCAGATATACTTTTATCAGTTTTGAGCTGATGTACAGTATAGTAGAACGGTTCAGAGTGAGCTCACCTCTAAGGAGTATGACTTTTTTTGTTCCTCCTTTACCCGGCTAGGTAGCAACGATAGGTCCCGATCTCAGACGCTGAACGGGAACTTCGGTGCGATGGGAACTGGATCGCTGTGAAGATTGAGCGCTCACTGTTTCGTTGGTGACGACAACGATGACGGCTGTTTGCTGCAGCACCTCACGAAGATTAAGCCTGATTGGATGACACCCCAGCTCACTGCCAAGAGCTACCTCATCACCCGTCATATCATCGATAGGCGTGTCTCTCATGATAACCTGCTTGTTCGCCTCCAGACTGTTTCCATAATACTTCCGTGACATCCCACTTTTCCTCGAACGCGTTCAACAATCAAAAAGCCCATTGAAAACCATTCCTTCGCCGAATACCAGCGCATTATCTTTACCATACTTCCACAGCCCGGGTCCGAAGTCAATCCCGCCCCCCTCCTCTCTGTCCTCTCTGTCATATATTAGCAACTATCGTAACGCCATCAAACAGCAGTCGAGGAGAATTCGGACGACCCGTGCTACGCACTCTCCTACCATTTTTCCAGCTCCGAAATCGATATCCATCCGCACTACACGAGTTACCCGTCCATTAATCAGAGCACAACGCACTGCATGACAGCGAGAAATGCCACCATGCCTGCACCGAGCCTACCAAACACAGCCAGCGATGATAAGAATCCAAGTGCCTCTTCTTCGGCGTCTGCTGCCAGGGCAAGGCAGGAAATCATGACCCACGCTGAACCCTTATCCCGGGGAGCCACTTCTGCGGCCACTAATACCACCGAGCCATCTCTATCGGAGCCGTATGAGAATGGGTATCACTTCCCTCCACGACACTCCCTCAAAGAGTCGACACAACTTGGCGCCATTGCTTTTTGGAACTACGCATGTACTCCGCTTGGCTTCTTCGTCGTTCTATATGGGCTTCTAGTGGTAGCATGGGGGGGCAAGCTTTTCCTCCTACTCTGCAACGCAGCTCCAGCCATGTGCCATCCCTCATGTGAGCATATTGACTCACCACGACGCAAGTGGATTGAGTGGGATTCGCAGATTGTCAATGCTCTTTTTTGCGTCACGGGCTTCGGTCTTGCCCCGTGGAGATTTCGCGACCTGTTCTATCTACTGAGGTACCGTCTTGGCTCCGAAGAGGAAGCACTGCGCCACTTGGCTGGTATTCATCGCAGCTGGTTTCGCCTCCAGGGCTCAGATCGACTTCCTCCAAGGGTGGGGCCCCAAAGCACCGGCGACCTCTTCGAAGACCGACCACTCGCCAACGTTCCGTCGCCGGAGAGCAAGATTCCAGATGCGCCTTTGACAGGTGTGCGCGCCGGGCCTACTCCGGTATGGAAGATGGACTTTGTGATATGGTTCATGGTCAGCAATACGTTTCTCCAATGCGGACTATCCGGCCTCATGTGGGGCATGAATCGTTACAACAGACCAGCTTGGGGCGTCGGACTACTCGTTGCTCTAGCTTGTGGTGCTGCCGCTACTGGTGGGCTGATGATGTTCCACGAAGGCAAGAGAGTGAAGAGGATTGAAGGTGTCCCAGTTAGCGACAAGGATGCAGAACGACTTGCGAGAGACAAGGAGCTTGGCGTGATCCACTATAACAACATCAAGGACAAGAAGCCAAAGGAGAAGAGGAAGAAAAGAAAAGCAAGGGAGGCCGAGGATAAAGAGGCCGCTCAACTTAGCAGCGCTTAGACCACAGCGATGTGGCGTCTACATACTACATGAATACGAGCGAGTTTTCACCTGTTCTTAACCAACCTGAATGGTTTTGGAGCGTCGGGGACAAGAAATCCGCATGCCACCTTTCTACCTCTGTGATCCATCCGCTGAATCATCCTCCAGGTACCTTAGCGAGGTACTACATGGTACTGGGCAAGCGGTTTGCAAAAAAAATGGCCCATATTAAATTCCTCACTATTACCACCCAGTTATCCGCCCCCCCATTTCCACCACATCCTTCATCCGTTGGGGCATTGAATCAATCCACCCATTAACACGCTCTGGATGGGCTTGAAGCTCTACCTAGGCCTCTATAGCTAAAGCCTTAAGGTCTTCTGTATCCTATATAGCGTGCTTCCTGATGTTCTGCTTAGGGATCCTCTAGGCGTTCTCTATAGGCGAGAGATCTAGTGACGCTGGCGTATTAAAGTAATATCGTAGGCCCTGCTCTTCCTTCCAGGTCCTATAGATATTAAGCCCTCTGCTAGGCCTATAGCCAGAGTCTCTATCTTCCTCTAAGATAAACTAGTGGCCTGCTTAGAGCTAGGGCTTAACCTGGGCCTCTAGAATCTGGTCCCGATAGACCTGCTGGCTCATCTTCCCATTGCTATTCCCGGGGACCTCGTAGAAGACTAGGTCAGATACGAAATCGTACCTAATAGCTGCCCAGGCATGGAGTCTCTTCTTATGCTTTGGCTTAGGCTCTGCGCGCTCTTAGATATAGTTAGGGCAATAGCGCTCGCCTGGCTTCCGGAGTATCCGAGCCTTACCCTCTAGCCTAAGGCTGAAATGAACCTCGTCGCTGAAACGGATATCTCTCCAGTCCTCTAGAGTAGGGCGAAGAGCTAGGGCTTTCTCTATAGCTTAGAGGCGCTATTTAGCGACTGCTGGAGATACCTATTACTTATCGCAAGCGATACACTTCCTATACCCAAGGGTCTTAAGGGATCTCTGGATAGTCTGCTAGTAGCAAGTAATATGGACGCCAGCCTCGTGGGCTAGGGTCTGCTAACTGAGGGTACGGGCCTCAAATCCAGCCTTCCAGATTAACTACTCCATAAGCTCTAGGTCCCTAGGCGTAAGGGATCTTAGGCGGCCACGGGTATCTAGTCTCTGGGGGTCGTTATAGAGGCGTCGGTCGTGGTATTCTTTAAGGATCCGATTTCTAGTATAAGCTGGAACTCCATTTAATTTAAAGAGACGTGTTTTAAAATAGGGAATCTTATACCGTTCTATATATTCAATAGCCCCTAGGATCCTGGATTTCGTAGGCGTCTGGTGATGGGGTTGTTCGGCTATTTCGTAGGTTGTTGTAAGGTGAGGGATTTAATATGGGCCATTTTTTTTGCAAACCGCTTGCTGGGTTAGCCACATAGGGACTTACATGTACCCAGCCTTGGCAAGGTACCTTAGGCAGCTCATGTGGACCTTTCAACCCATGCCTCGGGGTTGGGCTGGTGACCCCACAGTGGAAGTGGGCACGGGCTACTACCTAGGTACACGGTACTCATCATGTGGTTGCTATTGGAGCCTATAATTGGCCGTCAACAACATAATAATGGGACTGCCTGGACGAAGAAGCCTACTGATACTCCACAACGTGATAAGCCCGAGATACAGGTACCGATGTCACCGTGAGGCGTGCCTGGACATCAACTGTTCCCCTCCCGCAATCGGCCCAGATCCAACCATTTCTACTCGCTCAACAAGGACGACAGCGCCTGTTGAAACTGTCCGAAGCCGAAACTACCAAAACAACTGGGTTCAAAATATTGAATCTAAGGCACCACAGTCGGGGCAAACTCAGCCGTACATCACCATGGCGGCACGGTCTATGATACCGTTCCTCGTGGGCATGATGCTTCTGACTGGTTGCTGTAACACTATCCTTACAAAGTATCAGGTCAGCGCTTTCTTGATTTCCCCTCGTCCTGCAGTGATTGCTTCTTACTGACTCCTTGCGCCGTCAGGACATGCAATGCGTCCGAAACTGCGACCATCCCGACGTCTCGCGCCGCGCTTACTTCAACCAACCTGTCCTCCAGACGGCTCAAATGTTCGTCGGCGAGATGGGGTGCTGGTTGGTGGTTGGAATCATGGCTCTGTGGCGCCGTTACGTCTCTCGTTTGACGCCTCAAGGCGACGGGTACGAGGCGGTTAGCACTGATGATACCCACGCCGATGAGGCGAGGACAGCCCTCGTCAACGACACGAGTGATAGGGGGCCAGCGACAGACGACGCGATACCGGATTCTCCTAGGCTACGTGGTCGATTGCTATTTCTCCTTGCCTTGCCAGCAGTTTCCGACATTTGCGGCACCACGCTCATGAACATTGGCCTGCTTCTTGTGGTGGCCTCTATCTATCAAATGACAAGAGGCGCGCTCGTTCTCTTTGTCGGACTTTTCAGTGTTGTATTCCTACGGAGACATCTCCATCTGTTCCAGTGGCTCTCTCTGGCAGGCGTCGTAACCGGTGTTGCCATTGTCGGCTTGGCTGGAGCTATTTATCACGAAGAAACTGATGACGAGTTCAAGGGTGACGCGTCGCTCGTCCAAACAGTCCCTACCTCAAGCGCCCTTCTCTCTGTCATTGGTGTCCTCCTCATCGCTGGAGCCCAAATCTTTACTGCCACCCAGTTTGTGCTGGAGGAGTGGATTCTAGAGCGTTGGGCGATTGAACCTATCCAGGTTGTCGGCTGGGAGGGCTTGTTTGGTTTCGTTGTCACACTCGTCGTCATGGTAGTTCTTCACGTCGCCGTGGGCAGTACGGATGCCGGTCGCTACGGCTTTTTTGACATGGCGGAAGGCTGGAGACAGATGACATCGGACAGGAGAATCGCCATCTCCAGTCTCCTGATTATGATCAGCATTGGGTAAGAGATATACGAGCTCTGCCACCATCTCACATTATGCTGACAGTTTTCTTTAGCGGCTTTAACTTCTTCGGACTGTCCGTTACGAGAAGTGTCAGTGCAACCTCACGATCCACCATCGACACGTGCCGGACACTCTTCATCTGGATAGTGTCTCTCGGTCTTCGTTGGGAGACCTTCAAGTGGTTGCAGGTTGTTGGCTTTGCGCTGCTCGTCTATTTTACATTCGTCTTCAATGGCATTGTGCAGCCACCCTTCAAAGCGTTACGACCTGATGAGGCGATTGAAGAGCTGTTGCCAGAAGATCCTATTCAACATTAGGGAGGGAGCCTCCGACATCGGTCAAGGAGGATGGAGGCAACGATCGAATTGAGAGGCTATGTTCACGCAAGCCGTGGATATATCACGACATGCAAGTATCATCGCTTTCAAGATGCCCAGATACGGGTTCTCCTTACTTCTCGATATTCGAAATGAGGCTACCTTGGGAGGCAACCTTGTGCTTCATTTTCTTGATAAATACCGAATATTTATATCCTCAATTACTGCTCTTTCCATGTGACCCAAGGCCAATTTCGGTGCGGGGTGGGGTGTCAGAAACCGAGTATATTTGCCGTGGGCGACTGTCGACTCCAGGCCGGCCAGAAGTCCCAAATAAGAAAACTCACGTCACGTTGCAGAGGAGCTCCGCTTCCAGAATGAACTTGCCCTCCTTGTACTTCTCAGTAGTTTCGTATGCCTTGTCGTACTTCCATCCCACCGTCTCCTTGCACTGTCGGCAAGTGATGTCACGGACGATATGCCTCCCGGTTGTCATGTTGCGCTCGCTTGGCTCGCCCATGTCAATGTTCACGACATTATTGAACAGATAGGCTTTGCCGTGCTGGCCTCGAAAGTTCTATCAAACGATCCGAACCGTCAGCAAATGCGCGATGTGGTCCGCTAAGCTAGGGGTGAGGTCGAGGCTCGGGATCAAAATCTCACTCGGCTGATAATGTCCTCATGATTGGCGAGGTGCGCTTTGCACGTCTTGCAGCCGTAGATCTTGCTGCTGTTGAGGTACGTGTTGTAGGCAAGGCCCATCTTCTACGTGTACCTGACTGAACGACGGGGAACAGTGCAGAGAAACTGAGGGCGGGGCCAGTGAGCGTGAGCTGCAACGCGTTTGATATGGGACTTGACTGTGTCCACAAGGTTGCAGCTGCGCGAAGCAGGGATGGCTCGTCTGTTTATTGGCCTCCTTGAGAGTTCGGGTTCAGGCCTTGGTACAATAAGTTCGCAATCTTCCCTGGAGGAGTGAGGCCAATGACGATTGTCGCTGGGGGGCTTGGGAAAGAGACAGAGAGGTGAGTACCAGTGAGGAGTAGGTTCACTTAAGAATGACGATCCAGTTCAATATGTGTGCATGCCCAAGGGATCGGAAGAGGAGCAGGAGGAAGACCAGGCCAAAACCTAAGTAATCTGTTCTGATGACAAGTCGGGTCTGAGAGCAAGAAAGCCTTATTCTACACAACAAGACAAGGGGTGTAGGCAGTCCAGGTGGATGTTTGCTGCCTACCTTACCAAGGAGGCAATAGCGAACTGCGGGGCATGATGACTGCAGTCCAGATCTGACGGCTGTCACGGGGGCTCGAGTGAGCAGCTGACACCTAGCAGGTACCTACCTACCTTACTACTAGGTGCTCCCTGACAAGCTTCAGGCCAAAAAGTTGTGTCATCCCGTTGGTGGGGATCTGGCCGAGACCCATTTATTGATAGGTATTGCAGTTTGCCATATGACGCACTAACGCGGCTGACTGAGCACTAACGTTGAGGCGGGATGAGGTCACGAACACAATGCCGTTGTATATCCTCAGATTACTGCACCTAACTGCCTTACCTACCAAGCACTTGACAGAAAAAATGTCCCACCAAAAGGCTCTACAGTAGACTTACTACGTGACAGCGAGGCATGGGCCGGCCTTGATGGGGCGGCTCTCTCATTTCGTCGAACAATTTAACATCGACCACTTGCTACCTAAGGTACCCAGTTGCCAGGGTGCCACATGCCCACATCTGGCAGGCGGACAAATGGGCAGGTACTCAGCGCCAGGAATATCAGGGCAACAGGAACCGAAGCAACCATCTCAAGGAGGCTGTGGTACAATGGGAACCGACCTCTGTGTACACATTGCCTGCCTTGCTGCCAAATATGTGTACACAAACCTATGGCGAACCGAACATGGTGGAAAACACGGACAAACGGGACAGATAAATGTCGTTATTGGAAGAGGCACAAGCATAGCCATGACATGGCCTAGGTTGGATACAAAAGTTCCCTATATGTACAAAGTAACCCGCCCGTGTCGTCTCTACATTGGTCGGAATGAGATTCTGTATTGCCCCCTGAAGCAAGACAATAAAAAGTGGCTCCTGTTGGCGTTACCAAGAGAAAGCTTCCTCCACAAAGTCAATCTCGCCATCATACTGGCGAGCGCGCACAGCGCGTCGCACGTCATCACTGAGAACACCAGGTCCACAAACGGTGACCCCCATGGCGCCGACCTGTTGCTCCATCTCAGCAGCCAACAGAGTGTCAATGTTGGGTCTGCCAGGAAACATCTGGACCGTGGCAGAGGGGCTGTGTATTTCCTTGCTCGAGCGGGGCCTGCTCACGAAAAGCATGATGCGGAGTACATCCCGGCGTTTGTCCATGGCCAAGATTTGTGTCATCCACGGCCGGATCCATTCAAGATGTTCAGGGCTCTGGATGACCCAGACCAATGTAATACGCCTCGTGGCCACAGTTCCATTGGCGTAGCCGATGACAAGATCTCGCACGTGAGGCACTGCTTGCGTGATTCCCACACCGCCAGCAAACAACATGACCGTGCCATAAGACTTCATGCTGTGCAACTCGCCGTACGGTCCTTCAACCATGCAGGTTGTGTGCATCTGGCCACGTGGGCACGCCGATGCCTTTTGGAAGAGCGTGTTGGTGAACCCTGTTCTTCCTCGGATGACAAAGGACATGGTGGTTTTGCGCATCTCCAGAATGTCCTGCCGGTTCATGGCAAGCTTCTCAGAGCTGGGATCCTCGGCGTCTTCGCTCCAGGCCACAGAGAATGGGTGTGATTGCAGGTAACTGAGTGACGGCATATACATGTATGCGTGTTGCCCAGGCCTGAAGGTCCACGGTCGGGCCATGTTGACGGTTACACGCACAGCATTGCCTGGAAGTGCCTCGACAAGTGCTTGGCTGCCACCTCGGCCGAAGTTGCCGTATATGACCCTGAAAACACGCCAAAGACGGTCCACGGCCCAGATGACAATGGCGGCAATCAAGTAACGAAGCTGCGGGAGATCCTTGAGGTGGAGATGATACCACGTTCCCATGACAGCGAGAATGGCGAGGGCAATGTGCAGAAGCTTGAATATTTCGTAAAAGGCGTGTCGAATAGGACTCCAGGCCTGGATGAAGATTGCGGCGAAACCACACGTACCCTGCACGCCGTTAGCATGTATTTCTTTTGAAGGGTCTAAAGCTCCCGTTACTCATGGCCCGAGGGGGGCCATGTGGCGATTAGAGTGACTTACTAGGAAGCCCCAGAAGAAGGACGGCACGGCGAGAACGGTCTGGAACCCAGCCTCCCAGCTTTTCGAGTGGGCTTGAGCGGACATGAACGCCATGGTGTGGGCAACAGCCTCGAGGATGACAATGCGACCAAACCAACGGTGGAGAAGATTGAACGTGTCGAATGAGATGCCCAAAAGGTTGATAAGAGGATTGTTCCTGGCGGCCATGAGGAACAAGGGGATCATGTTGACGACAGCAAGGACACCAGTTCGGTTTCTAAAGGCTCTGGCGGCATCATCGTAAGTGGCTGCAAAGGGGATGTCGATAACGGAGAAGGCTACGTTGGAAGCAAAGTAGCCAAACAAGAAGACCAGCTGCAGGCGGGTGGGCAGGGTGCCAACGTTGACGGCGCTGCTCAGCTGAAATTCACGGTTGTGGCGCTTGCTGAATATGGGGGCGTACATGACGTTCTTCTTGAAGAACGAGAGCTTGGTTGATGCCTCGGCGAAGTAGCGCTGCGAATCATTCTTGAGGCACGCAACAGTTCGAATATAACGATGTAGGTGAGTTGAGAGTCTCCAAGCGATGAGGACAATGGAGCAACCAGTCATAACGTAGTAGAGGTAGTTGCTGAGGGATGCATTGAGGGCAGATGCGGCGGCCTTGGCGGCGATCGCCTCGGGCGAGTCTTTGCCTGGTCCTGCCATGGTTCTTGGGTCCGCTTGTAGATTCTTGCGACTTTGATGAAGAACCAGGCCCGTATCGGAATGTCGATTTGTCTATGAGTTGTGGATATTGTTGAGTGTGTAGGATCAAGACTGGAAGAAATGAAGCAGTGCGAGCATGACCAGCAAGTCGATTCGATAGAAGGTATAGCGAGCGGCGGTCGAGCAGAGCAAAACCAGATAGAGCAGGGGCAAATTAACCCGAAAAAGAGAACTGGAGTGAAGTGAAGTCGATGGGAGGTGAGTGTCGTTAGGCTTGCGGGAGGCCTGTCCCAAGAGCTGGAGACTCACCGAGGGATTGAAGGAGGGAAAGGAATGTGGATGACGGCCAGCCAGTTGACGAATAAGTACAAAAGGAAGGCAGATGGGGGAAAGAAGGTCGAGCAGACACCAGTGAAAATGAGGTCGAGGGGATGTACTGTACTTACCTTAGGTAGGTACCTAGGATGGGTAGCTTACCTAGGTACCTTGCCTACCTAGGTACATGTACCTAAATAGGCACTTGAGGCCAGAGGTCGGGAAATGGGGCCAGCATTTTAATGGGCTCAACATCAAGTGGGGAGTGATAGGCGGCGCGTCTGATGAGGTCCGGCAGGGCAAGGAACTAGGTAGGTAGGTACTGTACATCTGGTGATGAAAGTACATGGTAGTGCTCAAGGAGCAGGTTGAGAGATGAACCACACGGCCCAGCCTTCGTTCTGGAGATGATTTCCGAGGATCGGGGCGGCGCGAGGGGGTGGACGGGTGCCACTTCACCACGTATACACAGCGAACAAGGAAATATTAATATATTCGAAGCGAGCAGTCCAAGCCCCCTGGCCGTGTCGGAGGTACCGAGGACGGCAGAAGCTCAGGGTAGATGAAGCCACCTGGGATCGCTGCCAGGCAGTGCGCCGTCGCTTGACTTCCATCTGGTCTCGTCTGTCAGCGGGACGTGTCAAGCAAACATCTGTCAGGGGCGACGGGCGCGAAAACTGAGTTGGGAGAATGGCGGGGAATTCCAGGCATAGGCATGCTCGATCTCTCTGTTAGCGCGTCGGCATTCCCCTCAGACCTCGTCACAATGACCAATCATGCTCTTAATATATGCCATCTCGAGCCGCCGGGTGGGTAGAGTGGGGTGGATCTGTACGGAGGCAGGGAGGCAACAGGGGTTCCCGGCCACCAATGCGCCGATGAAACAGCCGGACACTCGACGCGATGCAAGGTACGCTGGTCCAGGAGGTAGGCTCAGCCCGAAGGAGAGCAATGATCGGCACGCCTCTGCTATCCTTGCACCTGGTTCCTCGTAACTCCATACTGCCAAGATGATGCTCATGACACGCTCGATTCTTGCACTGACCCTCTGCTGTCTGCCATCTACGCCAGCCTGATAATGCATGCCTGATGTGAGTGAGCAATCGATGGCCCTGCAGAGCTCACCTACGTGCTTGCTGCGAAGGTAGGCACTTGAAGTCTAACAGTCTCGACAATGTAGGTAGGTAGTCTTAGGTTGGCAGATTTGTGAGGTCATCATTGGAAAGCATGACTGCCTTGGCCCAGCATGGGCTGCAAGGTGCCCAATCTTCGCCTCGTCGCACAGTCTTGTTTCGCAGCATTGCCAAGCCTGCATTTTGATTGAGTGAACGCCTCTTTCCCTCATACAATAGCGCACGCAGGCACGCTGCTCTCATCTTTCTTGTTCGTGTCGCACCTTGCGACTGATCTAATTCTTTTGCCTCCGACACACAATGGCTTTTCTGATGTTGATAGGCTGTCATGGCAGCCCGAGGCACACATGGCCCACCCCCTCCTCATCATATCCGCCCACTTGTTCTGAAACCAGGTACATTAGTTAGTTCCCTGGAGGCCTGACGCTCGCTGACAGCAGAAAGTTGGAATGGCCAGCCCCAGGTCCTGACCTTGGCCCCTTTTAAAGAACAACATCGAGTACAAGTACATGGTGTGTGCATGGCACGCTGATAGTGGTAACCTTCGCTCATGCCATTCGTCGTTCCGTTCGTGGCGCACGGCCGGCCAACGTGGTGCGGCAACAGACTAGCATCAAGTGATGCCTTGGTCTGTATTCTGCAAGATCTACTACGTGCTAGATACGCGAGTCCCTCAGAATCCCAGCTCATCGTCACTCAGCCGCGCCTGTGCTTGTGGCTGTCGACCGCTGATGTCTCCCAGTGCCTGTCGCTTGGACTTTGGCCTCGCCGCTACCGCGGCCCTTTGCTTCTTCGTCACAACGGCATCTGGGGTCCAAATCTGCTGTTTTGTCGGTGCAAGGACTTCTTGCACAGTGCCACCGACTTCTCCCCACCTTCGTCTCCCCGCCGGCCCCATGGCACCCGCCATAGGGTAGCGACTGCAAGGCCGCTTGGGACTTGCCACAACCCATTCACTAATACCTTCCTCCCACCTGTATCCCCCAAATGTGGCCTTGTTGACGCAATTCTGTTCCATCGCAGGGTGGTTTGGGCCTGATACAACAGTGCTCATGCATTCAGCAAATGCAAGGTCGCGCAGGTCATGCGTCTTATGCGCCAGCAAGAAGGCCCCGTCCTGTCTGAGGCTCTCTAACCCAGGCAACCCGGCCTCTTCGAACCGGTCGCAGAGCTGTGAGAAGAAATGATGCGGCGCCACTGATGTCGTCCTTGCTGATGCGCGCGCAATCGAGCATGCCAGCCCTGCTGTCACATTATACCGGCCGACGGTGAGTGTTTTGGGAAAACCCTTCCCTCCTCGAGGCCAGTGCTTTCTCACTTCTAGCATGTATCCGTCATTGGCTGTGTGGACAGTGTCGAAACCTGCTGCTGAGACGACAAATATGGCAAGTTCGAGCATATACAGCGCATCGTCATTGCCCTTCCGCCTTGTACTCCTGGCCAACGCTTCATGCAAAATGTAGACGACGCGGTGGAGTGCATAATTCTGGACGTGGCTCGTCTTTCCGTCTGCTGCTTCTGCCAAGGATGTGTGCCCCTGCGCCGCCACAGACATGGCAACAAGACCGCCTACCACACTGGCAAGAGTCGAGAGAATATCGGGCATTGTCGTGCATTGCGATCGTGGCGGCGATCGTGTAAGGCAGGCTAGAGATGCGACTGCAGCTGACGCGTGCTGCAGGGCGTAGATGCTGGTTCTTGGCTCCGACACAGCCCACGATGCTGCTTTCCATAGGTTTGATAGAGCCTTAGTCGAGAGCCATTCGGCAGGAAGTTGCCTAGAAGACAGGAGCGACGATGTGCTGCGTGAGAGTCTCGACGCCATCGCTGGCTGTTCAATTGCTTCGACTACCAGAGATAACGAGGAGAGACGACTGTCTTCTTTCAACTGACTTCGAAGTGATCGTGGGGCCGGGTAGGTTCTCTCAGCCGTCGTCTCCAATATCGTAGAAGCGTCATCCGTGTAGCCGAACTGATTGTAGTGATGTGCGATGATGCCTGCAAAGACAGGCTCGATCAGTCCCTCCGTGATTGCCTCTCGGATCACCCAAAGTGCGTGTGCGCGAACCAGAGAGGCAAAGTATTTCCACCCAGCATCGGAGCCGCTCATCTGCTCGAGGTCGGTGTATAAACGAGTCGTTGCACTTGAAGGAGTGAATAGCGAGGACGCTCCTGTTCTTGATGCGTTGTTGGCTTCCCAGGCCTCAACGCCGGCGGCATACTCTGGAATCTTACGCAAACACATGTGCAGAAGAGACTTCGTGTTGGAAACAGAGTCAGGCGTCGCTGTCGCACGGAGGAGGGTGTCCAAGATTCGTAACATGCTCTCGTAATGCACGTAGCGATGCTGAGCCACGGGCGACTGTGCTTTTCTCAAGCAGCCGATCGACACAATAAGCGGTCCAGATTGCGTCGGATTGCCCGAGTAGGACATGGATCGGCTGCTCCTGTTGCGGGTGCCCTGGCCGTCCTTACTTGCCTGGGTAGACACATCCTTCTCGGCTTTGACCAGCTTGGTCCGGCGGAAGATGGGAGTCTGCGGCATGGGACCACCGAGAGTTCGCGGCTGGTCCTCATGACCCCAGCGTGTCGTGCCAACGGCGTAATCAGCTCCGGTAGCCTGCCTTTTGGAATAGGTACGGCATGGTCTTTTCGTTTCGTGCAGCTGTTCTCCTTCTGATATCTTCCGCTTCTGCGATAACTTGGCAGAGCCGTTGAGGTTCTCAGGGTGTATGGGAGGGAACGTGCGCTCTTGAACATATATCTCCTTCCGTAGAGCAGCTATGCGATTCTGAAGGGGCCGCAGCAATCGATGACACCTCGTTGCAGTCCATGACAATCGTGACTTGTCAATTCGCGGTGATCGTGTCGCTGGTGTTGCTTTTGATGACCTCGTAGTCGTAGAAGGCGACATTCTGGCGTGAACCGATTTGATATGAGAGCGGGCTTGAGGCCGTCACCATAGAAATGATGCTACAGGTTGCGAATGTTTACTTTGATGCCAGAAGACAAAGAAAAAGAAAGCGCAACTCCAGATGCGTCTCGAAGCTAAGGACTCGAGAGGGGAAATGTAAGGTTACTTGGAGCAAAGAGTCTTTTGTGAAAGGACGGGTCGTCTATCGGTATATGTGAAGCTTAGGATCAACGACCGATGAACGAGGTAGTGTTTGGTCATGTCCCTTGTTTACTCAATTGCCAAATTCGTACTAGCGTCACCAAGCATGCTGAGGTCACACTGCATTGAAGGCGATGAACCGAGCTTGTGCCGGCACATTGCCGTGGAGCTCAGAGGCCCACAGATTGCCGCTTTCTGGGACACATGGTTGGCTAATGGAGCTCATGCGACGGCTTCGACCCGTGGACGCTTTCCCTTTTTCCCCCGTCCCGGGTTCCTGACGCCCCAGAGAGAAGGGACCCAATAGGCGGCCCGGGCTAAGCTACCTGGTACTTCAGCGACTGACGATGATTTTTTTTGCCCGTTCAGTGTTTCCCGAGTTTCGTCCAACATCCACAACCCCTTTCCACATCTCCACGCTTGTACATTCCCTTTGTCTGTCACAGGGAAGCCTATAAGCTTGTGACAGTGTTTCTTAGTATTCGATTCGTCTGCACTAATCCCTTCTCCGGAGTTTTCGATTTGCCTACCGCCTGTACAACATCGAACTCATCATTCTCCCCAACACTCTACTGCCTTGCTTTACGCTTGGTCACAACGACACTGCACCAGTAGCTCCGGATCTTCCCACCTCCTGGATTTGTAGCAGTTGCTACAAAAAACCATTGTCGCCATGTCTTCCGAGAAAAACGAGGTTCCTACTGGGTCGGGTGAGCAGACAGTCTTCCCAAATTTCTGTGTCCCTATTCATTGACTCAATCCAGTCCCCGCTGCCGAAGACGTCACACCTCAAGACAGCGCTGGGCAGGATGCCGCGATTGCCGAAAACGAGGTTGATCAGGAAGAGCACGCCGCTGAGGGTACGGCAAAGTCTACTCACTGAGACGTAATAGTAAACTGACATGACGACCAGCCCTCATCAACCTCACGATTGGCCTACCGCAAGCGCCCCACTCCATGACGATCCTGGTATGCTCTACTGCTTGACGACTGCTTCCGATTACCCTGTAGTACCTTATCTAATACGAGCACTGGCAGGTCTCGCCCCAGGAGCAAGTTCACGAAGTTCGTCAATCCATCATCGACTTGCCTGCGGCCTTCCGGTACACTTGCTTCCACCTCGAGCACAACGGCGAGCGCGTCAATGACTTCATCCCCATCTCAGAAGTCCCCGGCATTGCCGAAAACCCCAATGTGACGCTGGTTGAGGATCCCTACACCGAAAAGGAGGCCCGCATACATCTTGTTAGGATCCGTGAGCTCATCGGTGGTGCGGGCGACCGTGCCGATGTAGTCCAGGGTATCCTGCCCGGCCTCTCGCTCCTGGATTCTATCGATGTTACTACGAAGCATGGCTCCGAGCGGAACGAAGATCAGCCGCCTGCTGAGCAGCCTGAGCCAGTGGGAGAGTCCACTTTTAGCTCTCCAGCTTCGATTTCTCACCTCATACCGCCCCCACCAGAAGATGCTCCCAAGACCATCAAGACCATCACGCTCTCGTCCTGGAACCCGCCTCCGTGCCATCTGAAACAAAGGGGGCACCTACTCTACTTGATCATCACGACCAACGAAGGTGAACAATTCCAGGTCACCGCACACGTTGGCGGTTTTTACGTCAACAAGTCTTCCAACAGCAAGTTCGATCCGCTACCGCGGCCGGCTCCTAAAGGACAGTCTGCCCACTCGCTGCTGAGCCTACTCGAGCTCATATCACCGTCCTTTGAGTCGAGCTTCAAGGCTCTGCAGGAGTTCAACAACCGCAAAGACCCTCTCGCCACGTTCCAGATTGCCAACGCCATCCCCGCAGCACCCTGGATTGTGCCCTCCACCACGTCGCCCCACTGCACACACCTCTCCGACCCTACTCGCTCCCAGGAGACGTACCTTATTGCGGGCGTGGACAACACTGACACGCTGCGGGACTGGAACGAGGAGTTCCAGTCGGCGAAAGAATTGCCGAAAGAGACTGTCCAAGATCGAGTTTTCCGCGAAAGACTTCTTTCCAAGCTCTTCGCGGATTACAACGACGCTGCCACCCGCGGTGCGGTCCTGGTAGCTCGTGGCGAGATCCCACCTCTTAACCCTACAGAATGCAAGGATGCCCAAATTTTTGTTTACAACAACGTCTTCTTCTCTTTCGGAGCCGACGGTGTGGGCACGTTCACTTCAGAGGGCGGAGATGAAGCTGCGCGGGTTGCCACTGGCAAGGACGTCGCAGGCGTCAGGCTAGTGAACCAGCTGGACGTTGACGGCCTGTTTACTACTGCAACAGTTGTCGTCGACTACCTCGGAAAGCGCATCGTTGGCCAGAGCATTGTTCCCGGCATTTTTAAACCCCGTGAGCCTGGTGAGAATCAAATCGATTACGGCGCTGTGGAAGGCAAGGATATTGTAGCTGCGGATGATCGATTCGTCTCGGTCTTCGAGAAACTGTCCCGTGCGTTGAGGGTTAAGAAGCATCCAGTTTGGGACAAGGAGAGCAAACGCATCGACCTGGAGGCCAGTGTTGAGACTAAGGGCTTGATGGGAACTGATGGACGCAAGTACGTGCTCGATCTTTACAGAGTCACACCCCTGGACGTCGCCTGGCTGGAGGCTTCGGCTGAAGAGGGCGAGTTCCCTGAATACCCTCACCGCATGACCGTGCTGCGTCCCGAGCTTGTGGAATCCTTCGGCCGGAAGAAGATGAAGGAGTGGGTTGACGAACAGCTCGCGCAGCGCGCTCAGTCGAAGCAGGACTCCGCGGACGACACGACAAAGCAGGCCTCGGCTGCCGACAGCATAGGCGAATCGACCGAAGCTCAAGCAACTTCCGAGAAGGAGAAGGACCGCATCGATCTCTCTCAGTTCCAATTCGCTCTTAACCCCGACGCCTTCAGCGGCCAGTTGCCTCAAACTCCTGACGAGAAAGCGGAACTTGAGGCTGACGAGAAAGATGTTCGTGTCGCCTGCGAGTATTTGACCGATCGAGTCATTCCCGACTTGGTGCGCGAGCTTCAGGATTGCGATATCAGCTTCCCTATGGATGGCCAAGCACTTAGTCGTTTGCTGCACAAGAGGGGTATCAACGTGAGATACCTGGGTAGGATTGCCTCCCTGAGTACGGACGCGCGACTCCAGTGCCTAAGGGATATCGCGATCCAGGATATGGTCGCCCGTTCGTTCAAGCACGTCATTTCTTCCTTCTTGCGGGAGACTCCCAGCCCGTTGGCCTCGTCTTGCGTTGCCCATCTTCTGAACTGCCTTCTCGGCGCGGAGTTGAATCCGAAGCCTGTTGCCGACGTGGATCCCACCATGAAGGCGCTCTACTCGGATCTCGATACCTCGTATGAATCTGTCACTCCGCAGACCTTAAGGACTCGTATTTCTGAAGAAACACACCGACGATACAGGTTCAAGCTGGATGGCGAGTGGTACAAGAGCATTAAGCCTCTTCAGACCCTCAGAGAAATTTCTCTCAAGCTTGGCCTCCAGTTGCAAGCCAAGGAGTACTTATTCTCCAAGACGGACAGTACCGAAGCTCCTACTGAAGCCAAGCCCGCTGAAGCGACCGCCAATGGTCAGCTTAATGGCGAGTCAAAGAAGAAGAACAAAAAGAAGAACCGAGACGCCTCGCCTGCTGCAGTCGCTACCACTGGAGCACCATGCACGTTCAGTGCCGATGATGTCATCAACATTGTCCCTGTCGTCAAGCACTCCTGCCCTCGCAGCGCTCTTGCCGAGGAGGCGCTGGAGGCAGGCCGCATCTCTATCATGCAGTCGCAGAAGAAACTTGGCCAAGAGCTTCTGCTAGAGTCTCTCTCCCTGCACGAGCAGATTTATGGCATTCTTCACCCAGAAGTTGCTCGTGTGTACAACACACTGTCCATGCTTTACTACCAGCTGGATGAGAAGGAGGCAGCCGTAGAGCTCTCCCGCAAGGCTATCGTTGTTTCTGAGCGGACCGTTGGTGTCGACTCAGCCGAGACTCTGCTCAACTACCTTAACCTGAGCTTGTTCCTCCACCAGACGGGCGATAGCCAAGGCGCTTTGTCGTATGCCAAGCACGCCCTTCAGCTTTGGAAGATAATTTATGGCCCTGACCATCCTGACTCGATTACGACTATCAACAATGGTGCCGTCATGCTCCAGCACCTGAAGGCCTACCATGAGTCTAGATTATGGTTTGAGGAATCGCTACGAGTCTGCGAGAAGGTCTTCGGAAAGTCGTCGATCAACGCTGCGACACTGCTGTTCCAGCTTGCTCAAGCACTGGCCCTCGACCAAGACTCCAAGGGCGCAGTCAAGCGCATGCGAGAATCCTACAACATCTTCTTGAGCGAATTGGGCGCTGACGACAAAAACACCAAGGAGGCAGAGAGCTGGCTGGAGCAACTCACCCAGAATGCCGTCTCCATCGCAAAGCACGCCAAAGACATGCAGACTCGCCGCCTGCGCACAGGCATCAAATTCTCACCTCGAGGCGCCCCTTTCGAAGCTGACGCACCGTCTTCTGTCGCCTCGACCTCTCGCCAGACTCAGCTCGATGGCTCCTCTCAAATGGACTCGCGTAGCATCGATGAGCTCATCAAGTTCATTGAGGGCAACGACCAGCAAACCAACAAGTCTTCGAAGCGGCCAAGCAGGGGTAACCCCAAGAGGCGAGGCAAGGCTTAAACGACGAGCCGAATTGGAATTCTCCCGGAATTTTCCAGCAACCACTCTGCGGCAGCGTAGTCAACGGGAGGGCTTTTCATAGCGTGGAGAATCTTGTTGTATAACAGACATATCAAAAAAGAAAGGTTCAAAAGGTCAAGGCATCTGATGATGCCGCTTTGGCTCATGTGGTTTGCATGGTGAAGGGGCTGGGCGAGTGGACCGTCAATCAGAGCATGTGGGCCAACGAAGGCGGCTCAACACAATACTCAATCTGTGTAATCAAAATTCATCTTCACTCCAAATACGCATGATCCTTAATTTTTGACTACAGACAGCAAGGTGTTTAGCATTCAAGGCCACACGAGAAACCACTGACTGCCCGGCAGGGGCGAACATCAAGGAGCTTGTGGAACATGGAACCTGGACCTATGGCTTAACTCTCCGCAGCGAAGCACAAAATCAAGGCTTGTTTCCACCGAGAGCGCTCGCTATAGCAAGACCACGACTGACTGGAGCGTGGTATGATCCTATGCTTTGGAAACCCCTGGGAACATTGGTCAACAAGATTGGGTGACAGAAGACGCTTGCGGAACTTACTTAGCCAGATCAAAGCCTTCCTCCTCTTCAACCTCAGGTGGTTCTGCAGCGGCCTCCTCTGTCTGTTCTCTCGTGTCATGGCCCCGCGTTGGGCTCGTAACTGGTGAACGTGCAGAGCGGGGCGGTGGGCTGCTGCTCTGTGGAGGGAGCCGGCCAGCCATTTTCGTAGGACTCAAGTCAAGATGACCAATGGGTTTGAGTGGTGTGCTGCCAATATCAGCGTACCTCCAGAATGGAGCAGGCGAACTAGTTGGCATGTGTTGGCTCGGCCGCTGCGCAGTGCTGGGAGGAGCCAGTCTTGGATGCACGCGGTGAGGCGCGGGCGTCACGAATGAAGTTCCGTCCTCTGGCAGGTATGATGATGTTAGAGTCGGGGACTGGTCTTGGACGCTCGTATAGCTCGACGAGGCTGGCGCCGCTGCACTCCTACGTGGTCGCGGCAGTGGGCTTCCATCGACGGTCAACGCCGTTGACATTGGTGGAAGGTGGCGAGAGGCACGATCAGGTGTGGATTGTACCGCATGCAGCGATGAGCTTGGCGGCGGAGATCCGATGGACCGGAGTTTCCTCTTCCTGGCCGAACCTGTGACCACATCCCCAGGACCATGTGTAATGTAGTTGAGCTGACTGGGCGAGGAGGGTGCCGAAGAGCCACGATGGCCCCCTCTGCCCCCTCTATACGCTGTGCGAGTCATCTCTTCGCGGGCTTCTGGAACGATCTGCCACTTCATGCCCTTGCCCGGCTCGTCTGTGGATCGTGCTATCTTGTCGAACGATTTGTTGAGAGAAAGGTTATGACGAATGGAATTCTGCAAGATAGTCAGTTTGCGGCATAGATTATCGACATGAACTACTGCAATGACCGTGACGTACCTGCCAGCCAGCTGCGGGCTGGTGCCTGTAGTAGGCGTAATTTGCAGTAATGAAATTGTAGATCCCGTTCAGATTGAGCTTTCCATCTGGTGTGTTGATGATAGCTTGCGTTATCATTTGGGCATAGCTGAACTGCGGTTTGATGTGCCTGTTGTCATCCTGGCTGAGGTCCACATCGTTGGCACTTAGCAATAGAGTACCTGAGCTGGAGTAGCCAGGCGACTTGTGCTGCGCGGACAGAACCTTGCTTCGAGCGGACGGTGGTGTGCCGGGACGCTTGTAGTCGGGAGGCGCAGGCGCGATAGGTTGACGAAATGGCTGAGATCTTCCAGAAGAGGCTGGTTGTGACGAAGGCGGTTCGTCTGAGGGGCCTGCAGCTGAAGGTGGTGGAATGGGACTCGTCACGTCTTGCTTGGGTATACCGAGTCTCTTGAGGTAAATCGGGTGGATGTGAAGGGTGCTGATTTCTGTAGGCAAGACAAACATCATCTCCGTGCCGCCAACATCGAGCACCTCGCCGCTCTGGAGCGGACGGGAAGTACCTTGTTTTAAAGGACTATTATTGGCTTTGACACCGTTACGGCCGATAACCTCGAGGAACCAGGACTCGTCTTCCGAGTTGAAGAAGATACGTGCATGGCGTCGAGAGACGAGCTTGCTGGGACCGAGGTCTATATGCACAAAGTCGTCGGACTCAGGGTCCTCCTGTTGCTGAGTGCCCGAGGCGGCGGGATCGGCGGCTCGGCCAATATTGACGTTGAGCTTGGTGACATAGAAGGTCCAATCCTGGGCGGCGATCTTGGCATAAGCCTTGACGCCGTCTTGGTTGGCCTCGTGGATGACATTGGCATGATCTTTACTGGCTTGTATGGGGCCTTCTTTGGGATAAGCTAGATGCTGAACAACCTGCGAAAGGAGTTGATCGTCCGAGTTGCTAGGACCAGAGGGGTCGGCAGTGAGAGTCGACTCGTCGTCCTCGGCGGGTTCGGAGGGGGGCGGTTCTGGAGCCTATGGTGAGCAAGTCAAGTCAGCGGCGTGCCACATCATAGACACTTGGCATGAGGCACGACGAGCGTGTGAAGGAGGGCGTGATTTTACCTTCTTGCGACGCTTTGAAGGGCGGGTTGGCGAAGGTTCTTCGGGCCTTTCTGGAGGGGATTGGGCCTGGTGTGTATTACGCCGCGATCGCTGTATGCGTTTCGCAGATGGAGGCATGCTTCGTATCTGGTGGCAGCAGCCAGCGGCCAACGTGACAGCTGAAGGCGATGCAACAGGCTGGGTTTAGTGCCGGTGGTAGTTTGCGAGCAGTTGGGTGGCAGGACTTGAGTACGCGCTTGCGCGACACCTCTCCGTTCGGCAGGATATGGTGCGATTGGGAAGACCTCAAGTCTGACGGCAGTGATGGGGAAGAGGATGCCGAAAAAAGTTCGACGGCTTCGCAGAATGTGGTTGTGTTGATATCTGTGCAGAGATGACGCGATATAGGGAGGGAGGGTGGGTGAACAGAGTGTCTCGTGGCAGAAAGCTGCAGGCTGGCAAGGGAATCGCGAAACACGAAAGACCGTAATGGAGCGCGTCACTTGAGTGTTGCGCCTCGTGCACCAAAGGATCGAGGGTCAAGGAGCCGGTTCAGTGCAGGGGTGTCTCAGTGCATGCATGTACCTCTACACACCTAGGTAGTCATAGAGAGGTGCCATACCTCAAGAGTGGATACGATGGAGGGGGTCAAAAGGAACAGGCCAAAGAAGAAAAAAAACTTAAGTACCTGGCTGGGTAGTTGGTGACCAGATGAGTTAGCGTGGCATTGGTCATGACGACACGCACCTCGCTCTTCTGCCGACTCGATCAAGAGATGCTCACGGGCTCAACGTAAGCATACTGAGCATTTGGCAATTCGTTCCGAGGCCATGCCACAGAATGCCATGGACTATCGATTCTCACCACTGTCATTCGACACGAGAGCTTTTGGCATATGTGTAGCACTTTCCGGTCGCACAACAAAGCCCTAATCGAAATCCGGGGTCCAGTTACAAGCCCCCTTGCAGACCCAACTGTAACATCAGCTAGGTACCTGAACAAGCCTAAGGCGCCTGCCTAGGGACCTACGTGCCTACCTACCCAGTCACCACGCTACCGGAATCTGCGCCGTCAGCACAACTGGACCTCATGGTTCAGCTCAACACAAGGCCTCGGTGATCAGGTAGGGAAAAACCGAAATGCACGAAATTATCACTCTACAGCTGGGCCAAGCCAGTAATTACGTGGCTACTCACTTCTGGAACACTCAGGTCAGACAGCCTCGCAGCCTCATTCTGTACACCGTTATCACGGTCTCTCGCCCTGTCTGGCGTAAGGTGCTAATTCAACCCTGTCTCCCCGTTTACAGGAGTCGTACTTTTCATATGCAGACGATGACGAGGAGCCGTCCGTCGACCACAACATACACTGGCGGCCTGGGCGAGGCGCTGATGGCGCCGAAACCTTCCTGCCGCGCACCGTTGTGTATGATCTCAAGGGCGGCTTCGGCTCACTCCGCAAAATAAATGCCCTTTATGACCCCGGCGACGACCCTTCTGCCGCGCTCTCCTGGGACGGCGCATCTGTAACCCACAAACTACTACCCGTTGCTCCCACGGCCTACCAACAGAGCTTGGATGCTGGGCTTGTGCCTCCCGAGCTCGACGAAAGTCATGTACGCTACTGGTCAGATTTTAGCCGTACATTTTACCATCCCAAGTCGCTTAACCAGCTTTACGATTATGAGCTCAACTCATCAATCAGGCCTTTCGACAAGTGGCCCCTAGGCCAGGAGCTCTTCCAATCTCTCGACAAGGAGCATGACATCGCCGACCGCGATTTCCGTCCTTTCGTGGAGGAGGCAGACCAGATGCAAGCCATCCAGGTCTTTACCTCTCTTGACGATGCCTGGGGAGGCTTTGCTGCCGAGTACCTAGATCGCATGCGTGATGAGTACCCCAAAGCAACCATACTTGTCTGGGGCCTCCACGCTTCCCAACAAAGTCGCCTTCACCTGACAAACGTTGCCCGTTCAACGGCGGCCCTCTGTGAGCATGCCTCCCTCGTCATACCCATGAGGATACCCCGCGCCGGATTGCCTTCCAACGTCCGCCTCAACTCCGACTCTCCATGGCAAACGAGCGCCTTGATGGCCACCGCAATCGAGACAGCCGGTCTATCGTCCCGGGCCAAATTTGGTTCGTCTCGCTACACCCTCGGCCACTTGACCGAACGCTTGAACCAGAGCGGAAAGCAAACCTTGGCTCGACTCCAGATGTCTGCCTCTGCTAGCACAACTACGCCGCTCGAACCACACGACTCCAGGACAGGGAAGCAAATGGCGAGCGATGAAGACCTGCCCCTGGATATAGATCTCCTTGACTTGGCCAAAACGAAGCCTAGGCTCAGTCCAGACCACAGCCAGCCTCATGTCTTTGGTAGGGAACGGACTTGTCGTGGATGGTACTCCCTAGTTCGAGGGCAACAGGGCGAGGCCGCAGTCGCAACCAGCTCAGCACGAGGCCGGGCTACCGAGCATGTGTCAGTACTATTCTTATTGCCTCACTGTTCTTTTTTCCATCTGACGACCAGATACACAGCCATTCCTTTGATATTGCATTCCCCATACTCGATAGTTTCCCGAAGATCTACACCGCCCAAGAAAAAGAGCCAAACGAATTCGTCGGTGTCGAAACGTGTCTGTCGACGGATAGTGCAGTGTCAGAGGCTGTGAAAGGATTGCGCACGCTGACCACCCCTTTGCTCGGCATCGAAGACCGAGAGAACATTAGCAACGATCTTGCGGAGCTAGCTGAGGCGTATCGGGATGGGTGGTCCAGTGGCAGTGACGATGGCGACGATATTTGAATGGACACCCCAGCTCAAACCTCAAACTCAACCACCAGTGATGTGTCATTATGTCTTCAAGTCAATTCAATTCTCAACTAGCTAGCCCTTGAGAGGATTATGAATACATCAGAGGTTTGCAAATAGAGTGCAGCCGTCGTCAGATTACAAACTAGGCACGCAATGCCCGTTATACGCGCCAGTTACAACAAGTCAAACAACTACAATGAACGAAAGTTGCCCACTGGATTCCTCCTGACGCTTATCTTCTGTTGTTTGCCATCGCCTGAAAACACGCCAGCGGCGCGTGGACACTTCCCCTGGCCGGAGGCATAACATTCTTCGCAACTCCTCCTGCCTAGCAGAGAATTGCTGGAAAACAACTTACGCTTTTTCCCCGTCTGGGTGAGGTCTAGTTGAGGAGTTGCGAATCTGCTACAACCCAGCTTGACTGACATAAGTAGCCGCATGAAGCACCTTGCCCATGGAATATGAACATGGCGGTTCGAGAAGTATGGGATCGAGTACACCCTAAAAGAAACGGACGCTTCGCCCGGAGCTTGTCAGTCGAATCTGTAGTCTCACAGATTGTGCCACTACCCTGGCGCCACAAACTTCCGTGAGAAGCCACATCTTCTCTACACTGCCAAAGTATTGGCAAAAGCTGTATTGTTCGGCAGTGTGTACTTGCAGGCATTCAACTGTATGGTATCAGCCAGCGGCTGCTGTGATTGAAGATTGCTGGCGCTTCGCTGGTGGTTGCGCTTCCTGTGATAAATGAATTAGTCTTCCCATCTGAATACAGAGCAGCAACGCTCCAGCGACAGCCAAAGCTTGCATCAGTACGCTGATATCTTACCTCCGAGGCGCCGCGCTTCTTTGTCTGCGCCGAGCCGTTTGCGCCAGCTGCTCTCTTCTGTTGCTTCTGCGGCTTCTTCTCGCCTGGTTCGAAGAGATCGTCGGGAAGATTGAAGCTGCATGTTGTCAGCCGAAGACCGCCGAAAGAGTCGCACCATCCAAGCTTACTTCCGAACGTGTTGCACCGTCAAATGGTTAAGCTTTGCGCTGTACTTCTCCCACTGGCCGCATAGTTGCTTAAAACTGTCGACTTGATAGGAGAGATCAAGTGATTTTGCGCCTGACTGGTCAGTGTTGCCAACATTGAATTGGGTGCAAAATGAGAAAAAACATGGACGGGGTTCCCGAAGAGTCAGTCTTATGCATGTCATTACTTACCTTCGCCCAGCTCGAGACCGATGTAGTGAGTGGTAGTGAAAACGTCTGTCGGCCATATCTGCACCTCTTCTTCGACCCCTTCACCATTTCCGTTGGCTTCAATTCCCGTCTCCGTAGCTCCATCCACTGGTAAGTCGTCTAACGCAAGACCGCCTTCGGTCTTTGCATCCGCGATTTCGGGGTTGGGGGTTTCTATAGTCTCTTGCCCGGCAAGGTACTGTAAACTACCTTCCTGAACCTGGCTGAGCTCTGTCTCGTTGTGGCACACGTGACGACGATCGTAGCCTTTGTTGAAAGCGTGAGCGATAGCAATAGATTGATGCTGCTCAAGTCCTTGGACAAGCACGCGGACCTTGGACTCAACATAGCCAGACCATATTTTATGCGCCTCTTTGGTAGTGCTGGTAGTAACAACGGAAATGTAATACTTGTACCCTGAGGTGAAGAAGGTATGTTTGATGAAGAGGTCGCCCCACGGCCGTTTGGAAAGCATGACGTTATCTGTAATTTCGCAACCGCGTTGTAGCTCGCGCTGTATAACCGTCATGGCCGACTTGGTAATGTTAAAGGTCGCACACATAGACGGGTACGCGGGTGTGATGATGGGCATCAAGTGGAATTGGTCGCCACGGTACAGCTAAATTCAGACCATCAGTAATCGGACACGTCCTGGGACTCAATAGACCAATATTTGAGATGCAGCGCCAACCTTTGGGTTCCAAACGCGGACCTGTAGAGGCCCCTCTTCGACTGCCTTGAGGAGGACAGGTTGAGGCCAGGGCCACCGCCTCATGATGTGGAAGAACTTGTTAACAATGACGGAACTGGTGGCCTTCGGGTACAGCTGGCAGACTCGAGCCACGAGCATGGCCCACGCGACACCGCCGGGGAAGCCCATAATGTTGGCGTATATGGCTCGGCGTTGGGCCCAGAGCTTGATTGCTCGCAGAGCAAGCCGGAAGGTGCTGGGCTCAGGTACCAGGTTTATGATCTCGTCGGTGACACGTGTGCCATTCAGGGACCGAAGTTCTCGCTCGTCGAGACCCCTGAGCAGGTTGGAGTCTGCAAGACTCCATTGCGGGTCTTTGGGAAGCTGCTTCAGGCTGGCGATTCGCGAAAAAATCAGATCGATGCTGATGCCGAAGAACTCGAACTTGATGATGGGAACGAATGCGTCAGATACCACGGCCAAATCGGTAATGGCGTCGGCTGGTGTCATTTTCTGGAGAAGGCCCGGGAAGATTTCGAAGTAGTCGTCGCGCGTGACGTACTTAGGAACGACAACGAGAGTATCGATATCGGACCCAGGACCGTAGACCCCAAGCCTAAAACTACCATAGGTGAAAATCCTACCTCGGGCATCTTTAATCAATGCTTCGCTGCCTTCTTCTCTCTTGCGCGCCACTTGTTTGACGAATTCATCGCAGATGGTTTGGAGTTGCTCGAGTACCTGGTGTCTACTCTGGGGATTAGCAGAGGAGTTGGCAACCTTCCACTGTCTTTCATACGCTGACAGACCTCTTCTGTGTTTCTGCTGGGGACTCAAACGTCTTTTGCTGCTTCAGTTCTTCAAGCATTGTCTTGTTGGTCGCATGCTCGGCTTCGGTTGGCAACGCGGTGGAGATCGGCGGCGTTACGCCGAGGGGATGGCCCTGCCCAGCCATGGTAAACAAACGTTGTCAGGTACGATCAAGTTGCGGATCGGTAAATTGAGCAGTGTTTGAGGTTGAAGGTGCAGCGCAAGGCCCTGGTCGCAGGGCGTCAACGGGTACCTTAGGCAACGGCAGGAGCAGGTTCGTGACGACCCCAGCGCCAACAAGCCCGGTCTCTACCGATAGCCAGGATGTATCGATGCGTCGCAGTGGCGGTGATTTCCGGAACGCAAATGGTTCGCTACTGAATGCCAGGGCGTACTGCAGGCCGCCTGGATGTTGATTGTCGACAAATCTTCGGGAGGGCTGGTAACTACGTGAACTGCAGGAAGCTCGTCTATGGTGACGGCTGTAGTGCAAGAGCACGAGGTATGGACCCACCCACTGGGGTCTGCGCTTAATAACGGATCACTATCGGCCTCGGATGTCATCGACAGACGTGAGCACCCGCGCGGCTGCATGCAAGGCACCAAACATGTATCCACTGAGGCAATACCGATCCGATCCAAGTGAGGAAAGGAGACATGCCCCGGTCAGAGAGGGATTTCAATGATCTAAACCGTAGGTATGATGAAGAATGACCAAATCCAACAAAATATGCTCCGAACACCTTACATACTCATCATTCAAGCCAACCGAGAGCTGCATCTACGTGTTTCACGAAGAGAGCATCCAAAAAGCTACACAACCCATCACAGAAGCACTGCCCGCAAGTTCCAAGGCAAACCAGCCCGTCCACCTCATCTGCAGCCCCAGCTGGACAAGGCCTAATGGATCTTGTGGCCTGACATTCGACTCTCCTGACCTCAGACTTCGGCGACACTTTTTGGCCGCGGAACCAATATCGCGTGAGGTTAGTATCAGAGCCGTGCGTGCGTCGATCTCCTCTGCTCTCTGGCTCTTTAGCCACTTTGTCCTCTGTTCGTAAAGCGCCCGGTCGCATGCCACACGCTCCCGGACCAGGCTTCTTTGCAGGTCGGAGGCCCAGTCAACTAGGCGAACCTGGGTCCATTGTCCCCAATTGCGACCACTCGGCGACCTGTGAAGGGCAGCCGAGACTACTTGGCTGTCTATACGTCGTGTTGCGACCCCGCAAATTGTCGAATCCCTTTCGGAACAGCTAGCTCCATCTTGCCTCTTGCGCCATCTCACCAGCTTTCTCGCCGTTGCATGACGCAGCCGCGAACTGCCTTCTATGCTGAAAATATGCTCGAGAAGTGCTGTGAGATCCGATGGAGCTAGAGGGGGTATGTAGTCAGGATTCATAAGAATACTTGCATCCATGTTTTCTTCGTCGGTGCTGGAGTGGCTCGAAACAGCAAAAACGATAGGCACCTCCGCAACCGTAGGTGTCGAATCGTGGAAGATGAAGGGTGCGAGATTTGCTTTTGCTAGTTGCCTGAGGATGAGCTCCTTGCTACAGTCGATCTGTGCAGAAGTCATCGTATCTGCCTGCGCTAGAACAGGTATTATGCTGGTTTTTGGCTCTAGATGTCGAATTAAGTCTAAATCGCGTGATGAAAGCCCTGTTGCTTGTCAGCCAACTGGAGTTCCCCCCGATGTGCCAAAGTAGTGTAGCTTACCGCAGCCCGGTATCATGAAGATCACAGCGTCAACTAGGACACCTCCCCCATTGCTAATAGTGGACAGCACGTTCGACTCGTCAAGCCCGCTCATCATGCTCCTTCGTAGATGCTGGTCGATATAGTGCGAAGTTTCAGCGACAATGGACTTCTCAATACACGTCAATAACCCCCAATCACGCCAGCAGCAGAGGTATCTCGAGACTTACATCATTAGTTGTGTTATAGCCTGTAGTGTCAACGAAACAAATATTTCGGTCCAAAACGGAGTCGCCCAGGCTTTGCCGACGAGGAGAAAGGCTAACATCGTCCACAAGGTTCCACCAGGCCGGGTATGGTTTTGTGCTAGCGAATGTTTCTGATATGGAAAGGCGAGATCGGTCGGCTGTCTGATGTCTGTCGACACTGTCGATTGAGTAGCCCATTCTGTGTCTCGAGGTGCATTCCGCGGGCGGGTCGACATGGGTGATGTGTTCACAGCTTTGGATAATGGCCCTGATTAGGGAACTTTTACCAATACCTGGCGAAAAGAGACATCAGTACATGACAGTGATCGCGATTGAGTGAAAATGAATTGAAAGTACCTGTGTCCCCGGCCACGAGCAGCTTAAGTCGTCCCAGGGCCTTGCCCTGTTCTGTAAAAGGCCTCCGCGTCGGCACAGCAAGTGTGGGCATGATAAGTTGCGACTCGATATGGTCCATAGACTCAGGGGGCCGGGATGGATGATCCGTAATTGAATCTTCAAAAGCACTCAAAGCATAGCTTCCATGACCTTCAGAGAGTGAATAGGACAGGGATCCTCGACGGGAAGATTGGCTGCTAATGACTGAGGTCGGCCCAGATAACACCGGTATCGACTGTCCGGGCGCATGATTCATTGCTCTCGAATACCCTTCCGGGGGTGTTTGAGGCGTAGGAGGGCTGTGAAATGGAGGTGGTGTATTCGCCGACGAAGCCGTCGCCTTGCTCTGGTTGCTAGCTCGACATGAAGATGAACCGTTACTAGGATGGTAGATGCCTGATTCCTTCCGCGATCTGCCAGGACACGACGGTATAGCTGGTGGAAACTCGGGCGAGGGCCGGTTATCGATCGCAATATCGTCGGTGAATACAAAGCTCATGGGCGAGGAAGCGTTGACGGTGACGAACGAATGAGTGGTGTCATCACCGCCGGCCGTATTCTTGGAGATCGTGTCGCAACCAGGTAGGGGTCGCATGTTGCCACGAATGGAGCATAAATTATTCTTCGATTAGATAGTCGAGGAGCCTTTGATCAATACTCTTAGTCTTTGGATTTTATTCCAGCAAAGACAGTGAGTAGAACAGATCAAGAAACAACTTCGTGCAAGGAGGGAACTACCGGCGGGGTGGTCGATGGCGATAAAGGGACAGTGATAAGCCCAAACACCCCCGCTTGGATCATCCTGATCTACCTACGTACCGGGATGTGATCACGAGCTAGGCTGGTGCGGATGAGGGGTTCAAGTACTCCACTCTATGGCTACATGTAGCTCTCCTTGATCCAGAGCAAGCGGGACAGTATTCGATTTCGTGCTGTCGCAATACTTCGCTTGATCCAGATAAGTCAGCACTTCAAGGCGCCTGATCCTGCAGACCATGTGTCCAACAGTGCCCAAAACAACGATGCCTTATACAGCTTGACAGCACTGCCAGAACCACGCCGCTTAGATGGTGGCTCGCGGCACATGGCCTCAATGCACAGGTTCGCCGGCCATGCCACAAGCCAACCCATGCAGTAAACGCTTGGATTAAAGCCTCGCTGTTCCACCCGCACTGCTTGTGCTTTTGAAGAGATTCAGGTCCGACCCTTCTTAGAAGAACGGGTGATCGCGCAACTATCTATTTTGGTGATATTACAGACAAGGAACAATAGGGTAAAGTGCCTTCAGTGGTAGTACCTAAGGTACCTATCTAGGTACTTAGGTTTGTAAGTAGTAGGTAGGTAGGTACCACGTAATCAAGTAGGCTTCCAGGAACCGATAGACTGAGGTGATTGGAAGCACCCGCCAATGAGGCTGCCGATTCTCATAAGGGATGTGAGCTCCACTAATATGCCACCGCCATGTGACTGGGTTGTCTAACCTACCTACCTAGCGGAAGAATCTCCCCACCAGCAGCGTCCGAGGCCAAGGCAGCCTCTCTTGCTTGACCTTGCTTCCATCACTGCACATCTGGCTTCGAAACAACATCTCTAATCCCATCTTTCCCACTGCTGCCTTGTGGTGTAGCAAGAATTTCACGACAGACGGACATAGTCAACCATCAGGATTATCGATTTCCCCGCAGTCAAAGCATCCCCAAGAAGCCTTTCACCCCACCACCCTGCAAATTGAGTATCGAGCAGTGTTTTGGTCAGTCAGAATGGACGGAAAGCGGCATCCAAGCTCTTTCCAACAGCTCGAGAAGCTCGGCGAGGGAACTTATGCGACAGTAAGAGGTCTTTTCAACCGTTGTTGGGTGGGTGCTGATACCGCATCGTTTGCACACAGGTCTTCAAAGGTCGTAACAGACAAACCGGCGAGCTGGTTGCGCTAAAAGAGATTCACCTTGACTCCGAGGAAGGCACTCCGTCTACCGCCATCCGAGAAATATCCCTTATGAAGGAGCTCAAACACGAGAACATTGTCGCCCTCCACGATGTTATTCACACCGAGAACAAGCTCATGCTCGTTTTTGAGTTCTTAGACGGCGATCTGAAGAAGTACATGGACACGAATGGCGACAGGGGTGCTCTAAAACCAGCACAGATTAAATCCTTCATGTATCAGCTGCTTCGAGGCATCGACTTCTGCCATCAAAATAGGGTTCTGCATCGCGATCTCAAGCCACAGAACTTGCTCATCAACAGCAAGGGCCAGCTGAAGCTTGGTGATTTTGGCTTGGCTCGAGCCTTCGGCATTCCAGTGAACACCTTTTCGAACGAGGTTGTCACCCTCTGGTACAGGGCACCCGATGTCCTCCTCGGCAGTCGCACCTACAACACAAGTATAGACATATGGTCAGCAGGTTGCATCATGGCGGAGATGTACACTGGTCGACCACTATTCCCTGGCACCACGAACGAAGATCAACTCACAAGGATCTTCCGCATCATGGGAACGCCGACGGAACGAACTTGGACCGGAATCACTCAGCTTCCTGAGTACAAGCCAACATTTAGTCTATACGCTACGCAAGACCTTCGCCAGATCCTTCCACAAATTGACCCTACTGGTATCGACCTCCTTCAACGCATGCTGCAGCTGCGCCCAGAGTTGCGCGTCAGTGCAAACGAGGCACTCAAGCACCCGTGGTTCAATGACATTATCATGCAGCAGCATCAGCAGCAGCAAGCTCTACAAGCCCAGGCTCGAGCTTACACCCCGGCGCAGGGCTCTTATGAGGGCTACTAGTCAACTGCCCCGGACGAAGCCTAGAGCATGATGATTAGGCGTCAACTATCCCGTCTCAAAACTATCTTATACTGCACTCCGTAATGCTCCTGCCACGAAAGCCGGCGCAATAATCTCTTTCGAACCCTAGGCGGTGGCCTTTGCCAACTTGGTTCCCCTGTTACCAGGAGCGGAATCAAAGAGTCCTCATTCCTTGTGGACGAAACTGCCGTCCACTGGACTTCTAAATACCGTCTTGGTGGGCTCACGTAACCAGGTTTCGGCTCGTGCGAAGGACGGGTCGTCTTCTGGATATCCTGATGCGGTTCTCAGGCGTGCCACCTGGCTTCTCACCAGTTCAGCCACCTTCTTTCTCAAGTGTATGGCCTCTTCCAGCCCCTCAAGAGCTTCCGGAGCAAGAGGTTTACCGGATTTCTCAATGCGAACTTGGTGTTCCTCCACCAGATGTCTCCACCTCTTGCGAAACTCGCCAAAAACTTGGTCCACATCTACTGCATCACCAAACACAACCCTTACTTTTCGCCCGACCCGCGGAAGCCAGCGCGGTTTTCCTCTATTCTCATGCATGATAAGATGATGCCCGTCAATGAACATGGGTACAAATTTTGGCGCAGGGTTGCTCTCGAGGATCATGCGAGAAACGCCCCATTTGAAGTATCGGAGTGAAAGTTCGGGGTGCTGGTGGACGCATGCTTCTGGGAACACATGCACCCAGGCGTTGCGTTCTTCATCATAGGCCGAAGGGGCAGGAAATACCTCACCCGCTTTGGTGGTGAAAGTAGGCCCCAAAGCGCCGGACGGCGGGCTTGTTGCTTCTCCAGAGAGCACGCGAACGGCCTCGTTCATGGTTGGCTGAAACAGGCCCCCATGTGGCGAATGTAATAGTCTATGGGTCGGTAGAACCTGGCCGAGGCTAAAAAAAGTTGACATAAACTTGCTGTATATTCGTAAGCGCTGTCCGTCGTTGTCGGGGTATGTCGGGGTCGCACTGACTTCTTGAAACATATATCGTGAGCTCCGAGCCCCCAACGAAGATTTCGAGGCTTGAACGCATACTTCAGTGGTAACACTCCCCACGTAACTGGGTCATCTAGCCTAGGGGATTTGGTCAGGATGAAGTATCCATGTATATGACATGCATAGCCTTACACGCTGATGTGGTTCGAGACTGTCACCGCGCGTTAGTAATGCCTAAGACCTTGTCTCGTGAACAGCGCGATTCTCACCTGTAATGAGCCCCTGCCGACGATTTCCCCCCTGCCGTTCATCCAAGAGCTTAAGGAATGGTTTCAGGCCCTCAGTCTGCACGTCGTTGAGACCGTACAAGAAGGCTCTGGAAATGGCGCCAGTGAGGCCCATTACAACCGAAGAACTCAAGCGCCATGCTAAGCTCCGCCGCAAGGGCTGTAACTCGCCCCGGGCCATACTGTGGTGCTGGGATGAATGACACTGGCTTTGCGTGTACTTAAAGTGTAGATGCTTGGAAAGACCGGGAAGAGAGAAAGTACAGGTGCTGCCCTGTTGAGGACCATGAGGCCCCATCAATATGGACGTCAGTGTTGCTATGGAGGAATCTCAACATACCTGGATCTAAAGCCAAGAGTACATGCCGCGAAGTCGACTTTGACGTAGAAACGAGTGTCGCTTACAATAACGTACAGAGCTCCCACGCAGGGCGTCCTTGGGGAGGTTGAACGCAATTGCCAATGTTGTCAATTGATAGTCAGAGAAACAAACACAGGCGATCGATTCGAAGATTTCGGTACGTGCCGTGAACAGCTGCCACCAGATGGCAGAAGCTGCTGATAGCAGCCAGGCTAAGCGCCGCATACAGATGCGAATCAATCCAGAATACACATCTGTCGGACCTCGCTCCCCAAGTTTCCCTCCTGTGCCACGCTGTCCTCTCACGCAAGTTTGGTCCGACTCTACTGACGAAATACAGAATTTTTCTTGCAATGTCTCACAGTAAGGCGAAGAAGTCACCCCTCCCCAAGCACGGATCTGTCGCTTAACTTGAGAACAGGCAAGCGGAACACCTCCCGAAGCGTCTTCACATCCTACGAACGCGACCTCGCAAAAGCCGCTTGGGCGTCCAGCACTGCGCGACTCACGCGCGATTCATACCTCCCATTTGGGTCATGCTATCTCTGTCTCGAGATAGCTCGTGATCCGGTATCCTGTTGTCGTGGCGATATATTCTGCCGCGAATGCGCCATCTCCAACTTGCTCGCCCAAAAGAAGGAAATCAAACGCTTGATGCGCGCACGAGAGAAGGCGCAACAGGAGCTACAGGATGCTGTAGATCGCGACGACGAGGAGGCGCAGAAGCGCGCAGTCAAAGATTTCGAAACGATACAAGCTGGCCTGACACTTGCGCCGCAGCGAGTCGGGCCAGAGTCACCAGCGGAAGACGAAATCCATTCCTCAGTACGAACAGGCAAGAGGAAGGCTGTTTTTGACGAAGAGGAGGCAGAGAGGATAGCGAAACAGGATCGTGCTAAGGCACGAAAAACTATCAACCAAGAGACTGTAGGTCCACAGAGACTTCTGCCACTGACCAGCTTGCTAATATAATCCAGTCGAAAGACAAGATGCCATCGTTCTGGACGCCCTCCCAGACGCCAGGAACCAACCCTCTGGAGACAGCCGTGTGGCAGCAGAGGAACAATAAGGTGACGCCGGTATGCCCAGCTTCCACTAATGATGCACAGCACCCCATTTCTCTCAAGACACTCCAGCAGGTCAAGTTTTCAAAAGAGGAGCCCGACACCAGCGCTACCACGGCCCCCAACCCTACGGAGCCCAAGTCCATCTGTCCATCCTGTATGCGAACTCTTGGCAACGCGTCGCGGCCGATGATGGCCGACGCATGTGGTCACGTAATGTGCCGAAACTGTGTCACCAAGTTCATTCAGCCGAGAAAGACTGCTACTGCTGATGCACCAGACCAGGGCTGCTTCGTATGCGACCGGCCCTTGGTTGCTAGCCCGGTTGGCGGTAAAGCCAGCGGCGCAGTACCCGAGTTTCCGGGGCTTACAGAATTACGCTCAGACGGAACGGGCTTCTCGGCAAGGGGGTCGAATAAGGTGGAAAAGAATAGCGTTGCTTTCCAATGTTGAGTCGATCCAACAGTATGGCAGTGTATTGCGGCACTTCGAACGGTTGAATTAATACCCATGTCTGTTATAATAAGTCAATTGACAGTGATGTATGATGCTGCGTCATGACCTCTTGCTGATATATGACAATTGACCTGTGGGCAAAGTTGTCACAAGAGACTCCTGGTATCATTCCCAGACTACCTCGCCCTGGCCGAACTTGACGCTCAAACGATGCCCCGCGCCAATCCATTCAGCCTTTCATCCTTTCTCCTCCAACGCCCTGAATCCCAAAGCTGTTGCGCCCCGCAAGACCAAGTCAACCCTGTTGATGCATATACCAATGCCGCACGAGACAACCACTAAAACTACAAAAGACAATGTCATAAGTCATACGACAGTGTTACCTTACCCTCGGCTGCTGACTGATGGTCTCCGCTGCTCCTGCCCTTGCATCCCGAAGCTTGACGATCGTCCTGGAACTCCGAAAACGACAGCCGAGTCGGGTTCGCCTGGCGCGTCCTCGCCATCTGCTAAATTAGATAAGTGGCCTTCGGGTAGCTTTTGCGCCCCAAAGCCCACGACTTTGAATATGCTTGTTCGGCCGCCGTTAGTTGCCATTTGCAGCTGCTCGTGCAGGCGGGCAAGCTGATAATTGCGCTTGATTGGGTTGACAACTGGTTGCGGCACCACTGGCTGGGGGTTCCAGTGTGAGAGTGCGCTCATGACTGCGGCAGTCTCTTCATCAGAGTCGACGGGCCCCGTATTGGCGTCATCCTCGTCTTCGATCGGTGCTATGGCGTCGAGAGCAGCTTCTGTGCAGATGTGTTAGATTGTGGGCATGGGTGCACCTGCTACCATGTTGTGGCAACTTACTCTGTTGTTTTGCCTGGTTTTTCTTCTGGTAAGCTGCCAACAGCATATCGTACGGAAGAGAACGTCCAGCGACCGCACGCTTTGCGCCCATACTATGGCTTTTGCATGTCAACGATCGAGCACAAGGCATGCCATTGGGAAGCAGAACGCCGCATTGCCGTTCGACGTCCACAGGACCTAGAGTGGGTGATTAGTCTCTTGCCACAACGTTGAATCCGCAAATTGTTTGATGAAGCTTACCCTTGGGTTTCGGGACTTTGGGTTTTGGATCTTCCTTCTTTTTCTTGGTCTTGGGTCCCTTGTCAGCGTCCCCTTCTGCCTTGCGTTTCTTCCCCTTGCCGGCATCCCCATCCGCCTTCTTTCCAGCGGCCTTTTTAGCAGTCTTGCTAGCGCCCGCGACGCCTTTCTTGTCACCATCCTCGTCACCGTCACTATCGTCGTCTCCTTTGCCGTCGCCGTCTTCATCAGCCTTCTTGGCCTCCTCTTCGCGAAGAGCTTCTTTGGCCCGCTCTCTGGCCTCGCGAGCTTCTTTCTTCCTCTGGGCCTTCTCTTTCTTTACCCTCAGACACTGAGCAATATGGCCCTTGGCTGCCGTCTTGAGGATGCTCTTCTTGCAGTGCTTGCATTGTTGCAAATCGGGGCTATCTTCAAGAGGCCGACCGGTAGCGAATGTCTCTCTGGCAGTATCATCGAGCGGGTTGACTACAGGTCCGGGCGAAGGCGCGTCCGCAGCGTCATTTCCCTTCCGCTTGCGCTCATCTGGGATCCACGATGCAGTGTCAGCGATAACTACCACCCATGTCACGGTGCAAAGAGAGGGAACACCATACCATCCATAAGATTGCCATCCCGCCATATGCCCGGTTTGTTCGGTTTCGGGACCGGCTTCTTCAATTTGATGGTTCCAGTCGCTTTGTCCTTTTTTGACGCCACTTTGATGGTATGTTCTTCGTCTGTGAGGGTGTTGTCAGCAGGGCCGAGAGGATCGACTAGCATCGAACGAGCGCGTACTTTTCCCGGCTCCCGAGGCTGTCGCCATGATGTCCCGCTCCCTCTTTGGCGCGACCGATATGGCTGCTACGATTGCTCAGGAGAGATGAGGGCCGTCCAGACCAGCAAGAGGTCGCTGAGTGGGGTTGATCATCCGACTGGCGTCGTTATGTATTCGAGACCGGCAGGCAACTGTGAATGAATATGCACAGGGCTTCGATGTTGGTCGCTGTCGGTCGTCGCACTAGTCGTTGTCGTTGGTTGTCGTCGCGTCAATGCCTTGGGGCTAGTCATGCGTCTGTTCACAGAACAAGCATATCATGCTATCAAGCAAAGGCTCCACATTTGCCAGACCATGCGCCAAACATCAGCCGCGTGTGGGGCAAGCGCTGTAAGCGCGCCAGCTGAGGCACATCCACTTACGCAGCCTTGGATGAAGGGGACATCGAGGTGATGCCCTGGAAGAACACAGGAACACCACGTCACATCGATACGAAGTCCGACGATCGTTAATTCAATGACGTATTTGACTCGTCATTGGGTTCGAAATCAGACGCTGCTCGTTCGTGACTATCCATGGTATCAAAATCTAACAATGTGTTCACCCGTTTCTTTTCCGCAATCCATCTCATGTCAGAGTCCACCCGGGCAGTTCATGCCTTGTTTTCTTCATTTGTAACGCCAAAACATCGAGCGGCCGTGATATGTTTTACCACTCGTCGGACAAAATGCCCTCGACTCCAGTCCTGTCCAGGGCGTCCTGGTGAGCACGCATAGCCTCCATCATGGAACGAGCGTGCAGCATCCCCATGTCACCCCAGATAGTCTGTATAATGTCCAGTGCCCACGCCCAGTAGGATTTTGGCACGCCCGGAGCGCAACTGGCCACCTTGAGCTGGAACAGGAGGGCAGGCAGACCTGCAGCACCAGACCCGCCACCCCCTGCACTCTCGACGGTGATCTGAGCTGCATCGTCGAGCAGAGGATGCCTCCAATGGCTCGGTGTGCTAACCAGCACATCTCGTGCCAGCGCTCGGATCGTTTCCAGCACCTGTGCCCGCCTAGCAACCGACACGAGGGGCAAACTCGATATCGGGTTCTGGTTGATGAGATCAAGCAAATTCTGGTCCACCAATATCCGAGCCCAGCGGTAGTAATTCCAGATCCTGGCAAACCACACATCGAAGTATAGATGGTATTCTCCTCGAAAGACTGCTCGTGGCGGGAGATCGGGTGCTTTCTCTGTGCGATAGAGCCATTGACCCTCTAGACTGTCAGCCCAGGCCCCCAGCTCGGTGTCGAGGCTCAAAAGCTGGCGAATTGTGTTAGTAGTTTTTGGTTGCCCGTCGCTGAGAACATGGCCTTGTATGAAAGACGATATTTGGACAAAGCGAGCAATCAGGAAAGCAAGGTCCGTGGACGGCTGGTCGGTAGGGTGCTGGAGTCGAGTGCCGAATGAAATCCAGTCAAAAAATTCGCGGGGTACCTCCATTGCAGTAACTTGTATGGGAATGAACTAGCAGGCCCAAAGTCAACTCTGTTTTTGCACCTTTACCGCCAAAAAAAAAAAAAAAAAAAAAAAAAAAAGGCTTTGGGTGCTTGTGATGGGCTCTGGCATTTGCTTACCATGGAATAACACAACTGCATCAAGGCTCTAAATCCTCCAAATGGGGCGTTGGGTAAAGGACACCAGCTCCTCATGAGCGCGGCGCCACCCATGACATGAGCGTGCACAGTGCCCGTGGCGTGATGCGTGCCCTTGACGACCTTGGAGAAGGGCTATGTCAGTATCCCGTGGTCATACTCCGGCGAATCAATGAAACCTCACCTCAAACATGGCAAGCATGACTACCGACCGTATAGTCACTTCGAGACTCGGCGCGTTCGGTGGCTGAATCAACTGGCCGGTCTGGCGCAGTGCTTGGCCATACTTTTGCCGCGCCGCGGCCATCATGTCTAATGGGTTGAATGTGAGCAATCGGGAGCCTCGAATGATCCCATCATGTCGACGACATACCTGCATTGCCCGTGAGATTTGACAAGCCCGCGAGCCCGACTGCCGCCATGACATGCTGGAGGGCGGGATTCCAAAGCCAAGCTGACGAACCAAGCTCGCCGATCGTTTTGGGCTCGTCTGGGTGACCGAGGAGATATCGGTCGACATAGAACTGGATACCACGTTCCTCTAGGCTGGGTCCTATCAAGAGCGAGGACAGCGCAGGTTCGGCTGGCTCCTCCTTCACGACGACCACGGCATTCGCAGCCGAGGGCATGCCGATCGAAGGCGAACGTTGCAATCCGCCGGACTGAAATGGTGACGGAGTGCTCCATTGAGGATCCGGTTTTGGGGGTTCAGGATGCGTACTGGGAGAGGACCTGGCAACAGCGGAAACGGAGAGCGGACGTGGCGGCTGAACGGGGGGAGAGGGAGATGAGATTGAGGTGGAATTCGAAGGTCGCCGGGACACAGCCGCGGTCGAAACAGCGACAGTGGACGCAGCATCTGACGCGGAATCATGTCCCCATTGAGCATGCGCTTTCTGAATGACCTTGGTGCTCTCATCGCGGAACATGAGCGACAGCTGATCCCGGTATCCAGGGCATTTTTTGCCTGCACGAACACACTGCGAGCATTCGGGTTTGGCCTTGTTGCACTATGTGTCTTGCTGTTTAGAGACAGAAAGCAGAAATAGGCACTCGTGAGTTTCTGTCCATGGCGACTTACCTTGATGCGGCGGACTCGGCAGTGCTCGCAGCCCTGTGAGGCCTTACCGCAGTAAACCATGGTGTAGATGAGTGGAAGCGCGGGGAAAGGGGGCGTGGGGGCGTGAAGAGATCCGTATACTACGGCATGAGAGTAGATGACTCGACTCACTGGTTTTACCAGTGTCCACCAATGTAACAGTAGTCAGTCGTCACCGAGAAAAGCTAGTTTCGTGACGAGAAGAATCCTGCTGCTACTTTGGCTCACGAACGTGGCCTAGTCGTCCATGTCCCAAAACAAGAGGCCGGCAGTGCAGGGCCACAAGATCACCTCCACAAGAAAGTCAGCGCCCACCAGTAGACGTTTTGTTGCATAGGATAGGTAGTGCCGGTGCGCGTCGTGCGTGGTGTGTGTGTGTGTGTCCTCGGGCGTTTGTCGGCGAGCCAGTTGAGCTGATGGCAAATGGCTTCCCCAGTCCGTCAAACCTCCTCCTTGACGCTGCAGGGCCTACACGGGGTCCGGACGCTCAAGTACGACAGGTCGGTCCTATGCTTAGGATGGTGGTTGATGGAGTCGTATTTCTCAGATAGGCAAGACAAGGTAAGGCAAGGCACCAACTGTTGGCGCGATACAGTGGAGGTGAATACAATGCAGGGGAGGGCGCTCAAGATCGGGGGCGATGCAATGTAGGTACGATGCACTGAGAATACACTGGTGGTGGGTTCATGAAACGTCCTGATTGATAATCCGAGGCAGCCGTTCGTCTTCCCAATGTTCAGCGCTCACACACCCATCCGACAGGTCGCCGCCCGGACGAGGAGATGGGGAGCTGGGGAGCTGAGGAGGTTCGCAGTCCAGACCCCCGTCCTTAGCCCCGTGTCTCAGGCGGACCCTGGCGCCAGCTCTATTCCTCGAGTTGGTAGGTGGTGGGTACCTTCCCTTCTACAACCTTTGACCTTAACTGAGGTAGGTACCTAGGGACCTAAAGCACCTTCTCCCATCCGACATCACGTGCTGAGGGGCCGGCTACCAGGCTGGCCCGCCTCCGTCGGACTACGTTACTCCGCTGTTTTTCGAGGACCAAGGCTCTGGGCCCCGGTGATCACAGGGGCTGCTGTACGGTAGCCTTGGGTAGCCTGTAGGTTTACCCGCGCTCTGGTTAAGTAGGTGCCTCTTTATAGGCAGGCAGGCAGGTGCAATATAGGTGGTTCGGTGGTCGGGCTTGCCAAGAAGCAGGGAATCTATCGGTTCCCTTGCTGTTTCAACTGGTTAGGCAGGGTCGGCCATTTACATGTGAAGCAACTGATTCCCAGGTTCGTCTCTGGTGACCAAGTACTCACAAACAGACCGTGCATCGGTGCTCAAGACTTCTGAGTAGGTAAATGTACCTTACCTAGGTAGGTAGGTACGTACCTCCTTAGGTAGGTACTTAGGTAGGGAAGATTACTGTAAAAGCATTCCAGGTTCCCCACACCCTCTACAAAACATCCAGCCCAGAAGAGAGTCTCGACGGGAACCACAGTGAATTACCTCGAGTTGACCTTCAGGGTCGAAGAGACCAGTGGCAATCATCCCCACCCCGCCATGCCCCGACGTGTGGGGAGGTATGCACTGCAATTGAATGAACGACCATCGACGCAAGATTGCCGTGCCAAGCTAGGTACATCATACATCCACACTTGCAAGGACGCGGCTGATGGCCTCCCACCAGGGTAGAGGGCTTCAACCTGAGCAGCCGCTCCTGCTTACTGCCCTCACCATGTATCCTGGTCTGATCCAGGCACTGACAGAAGATCATTACTTTTGGCAGGCCAGAAGGCAAGATGGTTTGGGTAGCAGCCTGTATGACGTAACACGTGGCGGCAGTGATCTTCTGACCCAGGGCCCTGGCTGTCCTCTGAGCTGGCAGGTCTGACCCTTTCCGTTCTTCCCGTCTGGAGTTGGCCCACGACGTCATCAGCTGTGATGCAGGACCAACCTCTAAGATGGCGCCCGTGACCAGGCAAAGAGGGACAAGCTCAGCCCAAGATACGGGCACTCAACCCCGAGGTACCGGGCCATCCCCAGTCTTGGCTAGTGAGTCGCCTTGCCAATCTCCCTGGATACGTCAGATCGCTCCTGGTGCACGACATTCTAGATATCATAAGAACCGCGACTTGACGCCCCCGCCCTCCAAACCTCAACCATCACAATCATCACCCTCTTCCCTCACCCTTCTCATACTCAACGAACAACGAACTTTGGTTAAGCAGTACTCTACAAATTAAATCGTAGCACAAACCGCCTGCATCATATTCGGACGGATACTGGGAAATCCGACATAATCAATATGGAAACGATCACAAATGTAACCAACGCTGCCGTCAAGGCCGTCTGGGGCACGTCCGAGACCAAGCAAGAGCCGGTCTCTGGCGTCCAGGGCAACACCGCCAAGGGCGAGCCCTACGATGCTGGTAACCTAGGTAAGCCTCTTGTCTAGACCACAGTGGTCCCTCGTTCCCGTCTTAACAAGGTGAAAAATCACACAGAGCCCCAGAGTGTCCACAATGATGTCACAACCCCAAGAGCCTTGCCAGACGATAATGAGAAGCAACTCCAAGACGCCAAGAACACGCTCGGTGCCGGCGCCGACACCAATGCCAGTACCGACATTGGAAAACCAGAGCTCGCCGATGCCAAGCCCGAGCACATCAACAAGCCCGTCGCTGCCGACAGCTCCGTCGGCGGCCAGCACGACACCCGGGACCCCAAGGACAGCCTTGAAGATGACCCAGTGCCCAACGTCGACTTGAGCAAACCCGGCCCCAAACCCTTGGAGACGGTCGCGAAGGAGCACGGCGGCGACGCTGGCAATATCAGCAAGGACACTTCCCAGCCAGGAACTTCCTCGACCAAGGCCGTGGCAGCAAATGACACCTCGGATGGCCCGCAGAGCGAGAGCCACGGGACAGGTACGGGCGAAAAACACATCAAGACAACCGGCTTCGCTGCCGAAGGAGGAGACTTTGACGCTGCGAATGCCGGCGCTGCCATTGAAGCTGACCGTAAGTTGCCATCCATTCTTGCTTGGAGGCCTCACTGTCTCTTATACCGATCAATTTAATAACGTTATACCAGGCCTGGTCAAGGAGGGAGGACATCCCGGCCCCAGCTCCCCAGGCACGGGCCTTGGCCACACAGATAGCAAGGACAGCAGTGGCAGTGGGGAGAAGAAGAGCCTCAAAGAGAGAATCAAGGCCAAGCTGCACAAGCACTGAGCTGAGCTGGCCCATCTCTACTTGGCTGGATGGGCACATGCTGCGCATCGACTTGCTCACTTGGGGCGTTAATTTCACGACATGACACAGCTTCTGGACAATATCCTGGTAGTGAGCTACGATACTGTTGGGTATTACTTGTACTCAAATATTTTCAATGATAATTTTACCGCAAGGACTGAAAGAAACCACCCAAACTGTCCCGTAACACAAGCACAACAATGTAGTCAAAGCGACTCCTTTGGTCTCTGTACATAGCATTCCGAAGATCTAAGCCAAGGAAATCTGGCGCCATTTGCTATGGCACTTCACAGCTGCTATCATGGGCCATGCTCATAAACCTTCATAACATGAGTTCGTCCTATGTTCGCACCCCCAGAAACCTGCCTGCAGAAGCAGATCCCACATCTACCTGTCTCCTCACGCAGTTCTTCGGTAGCAGAGATGCGTTTCAACATATCCAGAAAGGACTGACGGCTGTTCGTCTGTTCCTCGTCTAGATAGCTACCACCACCTCTGCCACCCGTCTGCGACCCCCCCGCTCCTCACTACAGATTCGAGTCATGCACTAGAACATTCCTATGAAGCTGACATTGCAGGACATGGTATGACACATATGCCATATCGTCGCGCTGGAGCTCTGACAACGACAGTGTGCTCTTTGCCGGCGTGAATAAAAAAAAAAGGCACGCTGAGTGATAGCTTCAACCCACCCTTCCTTCGATAAAGCCGTCCTACGCAGACTCCGTAGCACGGCGCAGAATAGGCCGACACAAGCCTCCAGCTCGCCGGCCACTGTCGTAGGCCGCTCCGCCATTGGCAGTCATTTGTCCGTCCTCTTCACAGGACACCGCGTTTCTTCACCGGGCCTTTTTTCGTCTTTTTGTCCAACTAGGCGATTGGTCTTCACAAGCAACGCTCATCAGAGGAAGCCCGACTCTGCAAGAACTCTGGAGAAGATAATTCAGTCAGCCTTCAACGTTTCCGCTTGACAGCGGGCAGTCCGCATCGCCCACAATGACTCTGAGCCATGGAGAGGATGGGAAGATGCAGCAAGGTGTCCCTTTACTATTGTAGACGAATTCGACGTACCTGACAATCTTCTCGTCTTCTCGCTCGCGAGGCTCAACCTGCAAGCTCTTGTCGTACATCTCATGCACATCGCCGGCAGCCTGCTTATTTGAGATGATATACTCTTGTAGTTCGGGGACCGGCTGCAGAGAATACCCTACGGCTTGGTATTGTTGTATATCACGAATGACCTCAGCTGTCTTCGACCTTTTGGCGAAATTGACGAGGTTAGTTTTCTTGATGATCGATGGGATACCATCCTCGATAAATGTCAAATCGGTCAGGTAGACGCCTATCGATAATTGTAAGCAAAGTTGATCCGCGCGAACTGGTCCGCTTCTGTCATAAATCGCTTACCAAAGAAGGGGATGCATGGCGGATTTGCCACATGAAGCGACTCGCGATACTCGCCAAAGTTCTTGGTGCTGGCCATGAGTCGTCGCATGTTCTCCAGTACACCCTGAGTCCGCTGAGGAACCTGGTCCCATGTACGTTTCAGACGGGCAATGGGCGCAGTACCGAGGGCTGAGATGATGGACGTCAAGGTAGAGAAGTTGTTGAGACTCCGGCATTTCTGTCCGCAACTTTAGCTCCCGACGAACAATCCTCATGAAGGCGTGTAACTTACATCAGCGACCGCAACGAAGTGCTTGATGACGACGACGCGTTTCTTCACATCCATTTGGGCCAGAATCATTTCGGCAACCCAGTTCGTCATCTGATTAGAGTGAAGAATCAGAAGCTTGACATTGGGTGCTGGCTCAGGGTCTCCATCGGCAACCTTCTTTTGCCACGTCTTGTTCAGGCACTCGGTTGGCTTGATTTTGCCATAGAGTCGCGACTCGATGATCGTGAGCTGGCGGGCAAACTCGGTAACATCAATGTCGAGGAACTTGAGCTTTTTCATGTTCTTCGGCATGATGGGCGCAGGCGTGCTCTGGTTGACCGTTTGAATGATGCGTCGAGTGCCTGCTTCCTTGCCACTTAGGCGCTGGTCCAATATCGACATGAGGAGCGCTGAGCCAGGCGTTTCGGTGGATTTAACGGTGTCCCGAGCGAAGGCATAGACATCGCGGATTAATTGCTTGGACTCTTCGTTGAAATCCTCCATCCAGAAGTTGTCGAACCAGCTCCTCAGAATGTTGACTACACGCACGCGGATGAGTTTCTGTTTCTTGTCTCTCCAAAGCTCGAAGTCAGTGGGTGCCAGTCCTTCCGGCGGCTGAATGCCGAAACGACCAACAAGAAGCTCGAAGAGCTCTCTTGCTGAAGTGAAAGATCGATATGTGAGGAGAAAGGTATTGTTGAAGTTAGAGTCCAACTTGTCGTGGCGTGTCAGTTGCTCTACGAGGGCCAGCAGCGTGCCTCCTTTGACTGTCGGAGGCTGCGTTTTCGTATCCCATGAGATATCAGCCTCCAAGTCCAGGAGTAAGAAGTCCGGCGTATCATCAAGTTGCTGCTGTACGGAACTCTGAGGGTTCGGGTCATCTCCCAGGATCTTCTTGACCTTGGAGTAATCCCCCCTGAAGCTACCGCCTGTGGGGTCACCTTCGCTAAACGAATGTGAGGTCAGCAGCGGAGGGCGCGTTGGGGCTGTCCTGGATTCGCTGCGTTGGTGTGGACGTTCATACGGCATAGTTTCACCCCTGCGGAGCTGATCACGTTGTGAGAAAACATCTCTTGGCGCGGGTTCCAGCTGCTGTAGTTGATGTTGAGGCTGAGTTTGAGCTTGAGCTGGTGCTTGAGGTTGCTGCTGCTGCTGGTTGATGGAAACCTGCTCTGACAAAAGTTGCAGAGAGAAACCGACGTGGGAAGAGTTCGTCTCGAGAGCCTTGGCGCACTGCCTGGCATATTCGAGTCGATTTTCCAGGGCTTCGCCTCGGACCTCTGCCCATTCATCTGCGAGCGGCCCTGCTACAGCTTGACAAGCCAGTAGCAAATCGGAGATGTTGTCGTATAGACTCTGTTTGTTGACGCTGAAGTCGGCTAGCTGAGGCGTTTGGAAGCTGTTGCCTAAGGATGACAAGTTGATGGATTCAACCATTGCGATCCAAGGCTTGAAAGTCTCCAAAACTTTGCTCCCGGCTGAGCAGACATTATTTCCAATGACCTCGTGTCTGAAAGGCGTCACTATCTTTTCGGTAACGACAAGGTTCTTGTCCAGCTCTCGAATACTGAAGACGAGCATGCGTTTCAGCTCGTCTAGTCTCTCAAGCAGCTTGCCGTCTAGTCCCGCAGTAGGCTCAATGACGCCCTCCTCGTCCTCTAGAAAATTCGCGGTAATGGGGTCCCGTGGTCCCAGTCCGTTGTTTTGCCAACTGCCACCCGTGGAACTGCCGACGACGAACCCGGGAAACAGTCGTGGAATTTCCTCTCCACGCTGCTGCCGAGCAATCTCAACGTAGCTGAAGACGCCAAGCAGGACACCATCGGCTTCTTGCAGGCATTTCTGGACCGATTCGGCGTTTGGCCAATCCGCAGCAGCGATATGAGAAGAGATGACGAGCTTCGAGAACTTGGACATCATGTCTCGGAAATGAGGATAGAGGGCTTTGTTCGTCGATATGATTGATGGCTGACCGGAATGATTGTCCGTAGTACCGGATCCAGCGGCAAGAAGCAGTCTAAGATGATCTGAGATGTCTTCGGCACGTGCGACATACTCAGAGCGGCTGTTGTTTGTTATGGCTTCGCGATAGCGATCTACGGCTCGTCGCATGTTGGAGACAAGGCGCGTCCATGTCAAGGGTGGAGTCGAACCATCGTCAAAGAATGAGCGCGGCACGGTACTTGTTGGTGGTGCATTGTATGACGTGCTGGTAAACGAAGTGGCCGAGGCGATCATGGGTGTTGGTGTCACGCCCAGAGTCTGGGTGGTAAAGGGATCGCCTTTCAGACGAGCCGCGGGGGAAGCTCCATTCATAGAGTCCATCGAGGTTGAAGGCGACAGGCTACTGTCGTTGTGTGAGCGACGATTGCGAGTCTGCGGGACATAAGATCACGTCAGCGATTTTCACCAGCGGTAAGTGGATCGAGAGGTGTGAGCATTACCCCTGAACCTCGAGAAGCGAGCATTAGTGACTCGCCCTCCATCTCAGATGCTGAGTTCGTTTCTGAATCCTCGTCTTCGTCCTGCGTCAGACCGCGGGCCATCATCTCAGGTGGCGGTCGTGTTCGATCTGGTATGCTGACGTTCATACGGTCTCGGGGCCCGGTCTCGCTGGCCGACACGGGGGACTCAAGAGGAAGTTCCATACTGCGGTCACCCGTCATCATGTTGTAGTAGAACAAGCGGCCGTCTGGAGTTGCTTGTGGTATCCAGAAATCGGCTCTCGACTTGTCGCCAGGTTGCGTGCCCTCGAGAGGCAGTCCATTTGTTCCATCGTGATCCGACTCGTCCTCTTCGTCGTCGAACTGCTCTTCAAACTCATGCTCGTCTTCCTCTCCCAATGGTTCGTCTTCTACCTGCGGCATCTCGTCCGGGTTTGTGATGACCTCGCAATAATTGGAGGGGAACCAACCGCGCACACCGTCAAAACGCCATCCCACCATCCGGTCTCCAATCTGTTGAGAACGCAAATGACGTCGCCTTCGTTGAAGGTCAAGCTCGTCCGATCCTCCGCTTCGTAGTCGTACAGGGCGCGGACGTACATGTTGCCCTGTGGGGCAGTGCCCGCAATGCCATTCATGTTGGAAGTGGCTGTCAAGTGACTCGGGTCTGTTTCGGCGTGGTAGTCGAGGGATTGGTCGTGCGGCAATCTCTTGCGCGCGTACTGGGTACTTTTCTTCTGAGGATAAAATTGCGCCGACGCAGCAGTCTCTGTCATGAGCATTGTGATGCGCGCTGAGCGCCGGGATAGCGACGTTCGAAGGAGGAGGAGGGCGGAAGGGGGGGAAGGTTAAGCCATGATCCACCTCCACAGCCTCGCCTCCAGGGGGATGTTGAACGTTAGTCGGTGGTGGTGGATGAAGTGGGGCGTCCACTGAGTATGTGATGCACCCAAAGACGCAACGTAGGTTCTCAGAATGAATATGGTCGAGACGCGCTGATTGAATTGGTAGTTGCGATATCCTTCCTCTAACGACAAGTTGCTACTCCAGTAGTCCAAAGATGAGCAGATGCGCGATGGGGTGGGGCATCCCGATTTGGCACACGGGGGGACAGGAGTGTGTGGGTGTCACGTGGTTTTTTCATCAATCTGGCGCGCTACTGATACTGTTACTGGCGTGAGGGGATGGCAGGCTGACAACCCAAAGTCTGGGTGACTGGACAGCCAGCCAGTGACCCGTTGGAGGGTCCTGGTGCGACTAGTACCCAATCAGCTGAGGTTGCAGCGCGACGACTCGCAAAATGGCCGCCTACCAACCCAGTCAGCCGACTACGTAGCCAATGGCGAGCGATTTGCCAAGTCTCCCCCTGAGAACCGAACCTCTTTCTGGCACTTGCCGAGGGCCAGCCAACCTCGTCTGTCCCAAATCGCAGCACATCAACCAGCGAGCGTCTCGAGGTCAAGGGTTGTTGAAGTGTCTGTCCAAATAGACAAACGGGCTTCTTTTCAAACACCAGATTGACCGAGGGTCGAAGATTTAAACACCGTGAAGCATGGACAGCCCGGCCATGGGGGCAAAGTCGGGGGAACGATACGAGACAGGGCGCAGAAAATGATTCACGGGAACAGCCGGGCGCGGGCGAGACGCGCATGACGAGGAGTCCGAGAGACGTCCCAAACGTTTAAAAGTTGTTCAAAACCACTGCCCCCGCTAGCTGAGCACTGAAGGGACATCCTGTGCTGTTGTGAGGATGGCTCCAGTTGGGTCGCGGGGCCTCGGGGGCTACCACGCGGATCCGCGGCAGGGCGATCCCTGGCTTGTGATGGCTGGCTGCTTCGCAACACTCCACTCTAGCCTTTGCCATACAGCCTCGACCTCATTCACCATCGGCGCATTTCAGGCACACTGAACAGTAGCATCGAAAGTCGTCGGCTGGCCTTGGCGAGCTTCGGTCTCCGTCCGCGGTCGATAAAATCCAGACGAGACTAATTAAATGTGAGGGATGAGTTGGCGACGAGTATCGAGGTTGGCTGCCATGGCAAATCCAGCTTCCGTCCGCCTACAGGCCCCTCTCTTGATCCCTTCACCGACTCAACATGCTGCTGAAGGCCCCATCCACTATCGTGGTGTCGACATGTACAATGTGGACTCCGATGCATGGTAGAGATGCAGCTTTCACCGCTCTGACGGCTCAGGACGAGCTGGGTTCCTGTAGAAGGCAGCGCACCGCCACCTCGGTCCATGTGCTACCAAGTAAGCCAAGGTTGTCGTTAAATCGTGGGTCTCGACAAACGAGGTGGCGATATGACTCTTATGTAGTATGTAAGGGACGAACTGTAAGCAAAAAGCATTGGGGCGGACAGCCCGTGGTCGCTGGTGCGAGAGGGGCAGCTGAAATGAAGGGCGAACTGTGCCATTGCTCATCCGGGTCAAACTGGAGTGGGCAGTTGATGATGACAAGTAAAGCAAGTGATGAGGGTTTCGCACCTCAGGCAATAACCAGGTATGAGGCCAGCCTCACTTTTCCGCTCCCTGGCTCCGCGGTCCCCGGCCCTGGTCCTGTCGGCGGCCGCGCTGTCATGGTGCTCCAGCTCCATGCTTGCCATCTCCCTGGCCATATCGCCAGGACGGCCTGCATAGCAGCACAGGGGACGGAGGCATGTACTTTGCACAGTGGGTGCACCTAAGGCAAGGCAAGGCAATGTCGGTGCATCACGCCAGGTGTGCACACCGGCGTGGCTGATGCGATCAGAGCAAAGAGAGAAGGATGGCCGATGGACGGATGGGTGGGGGACCTACAGTAAGGAGGTGGTGGCTCGTGCTGCCTCACTTGCCTCACTCTGTCGCTCCCGTCATGCGGGCCGTGGGCTGTAGCCGTCGATGGTCTGTGGTTGCAGTGACGACGATGCGATGGCCACTCAGGCGTCGCGCGATGCGGCGCACGGTAGTGAATCCGGGCCCATCCCTATCGTCCTTGATTCTGGGATACCAGACTGGCAGAGCTGAGGTATGATGATGGAGGTCGAATGAACAGTTGGTTTGTCATGCTGAATGCGATCCACTTGAGTCGCGTCAAGTGGATTGAGATTACACGTCCAGACAACAAGCACTGCGATGGGCTTCAGCGCACTACGACAACACAATGGGCGGACACTGAGACGCAAGGATTGCTGGGGCGAGAAGAGCGATTGGGCACGAAACAGCGAGACAGCGCGGCCGCGGGCGAGGCCGTAGTAGCTACATTCGTCGCCCCGCCGACCCCTCCAACAAGTGACCCCCTCCTCCTCCTCCTGCTTCTAATGGCCCCTCCTGCTGGCCATCCCCCTTCCTCCCCCTTCTACCTCAGCCTCCCCCCCCCTTCTTCCGTCACGTTTTCCGGAGTCTTCCTTGCATCCCGCATCAGACTTTACGTGACAGGGACGGGGACGGGAGGGGGAGCTGGGACTGGGGCCCTAACCCCCTTTGTACGGGACGCGACCGGTGTGAAAATTAGAAAGGGGGTTCGAAGAAGGGGAAATAGGTGGGGAAACGAGGGTTTCGGCTTTTTATTGCCCGAGGGACCCGGGGGGGG
>NW_009276945.1:100458-165850 GCF_000150675.1 Verticillium dahliae VdLs.17
CCCCCCTTCCCCCTCCCCCCTTTGGTCACATCAAATTCCCACCAGCAACGTCCCAAAAGTGATCTTTCTCCCCCCCCCCCGCCTTCTTTCCATCCCCGACGCTTCTCTCCTGTCACATCCATCCTCCCACATCCATCTTCAACGAGCCATCCCCCGCCGCGCAGCTGTCGATCAGAACAGTTGCATGCTCCCATCAAAGAAACCACATACCAAAGAACATCCCATGAGAATATCGAACCAAATGATCTCCCACATCGCTCAGACCCAAGCCACGCTTTAATCGCCCACGGCGTCGTGCGAGGGAGCGCCAGACGACTTCAACATCGCTCCTTCATCGAGTCCGCTCAACTGTGCTTTTGGAAGCCACTGTCCAGTCGTTGTCAACCGTCGACGTTCACTCTCCTTTTCTCGATCGCATTCATCGTCGAGCGCCAAAGAATCAACACGGAAAAGAAGCTCACCAGCCACCCTTACCGAAATGCCTGCTAGTGTCGCCGTTCTGCCACCGGCAGTCCCCGCAGCCCCGGCTTCTCGAAAGACTTCGCTTGCGCCGGAACGCAAGTACAAATGCCAGGTATGTTCATTTTGTCGAATCCCAACGAAGGGCGTGACCTCGCCATACTGACACGCTGCACAGTTTTGCGCTCGCGCTTTCAGTCGATCTGAGCACCGAAGCCGCCATGAACGATCTCGTGAGTTGCCTCCGACCCCCGTCTTCTCTTGAGTCGAGCCCTCTCCCTTCCACAAGGCCACGCAGTCCGTCGACCGCTGCCTTTCTCGTACACTCCCCCTCGTGGATGTGTCGAAATGATATGACTGACTTGTTCGTGCCACAGACACCAAGGAACGCCCCTTCAAGTGCATGAAGTGCCGCAGTACCTTCGTCAGGCGTGACCTTCTTCTTCGACATGACCGAACCGTGCATGCTCGCGATGCGTCAGGACCTCCACTTCACAGTGACTCGAAGCGCAGGAAGCCGCGTGGTGGCCCTGCCAAATCCCCGATAGCCATCGATACGTCCGCTCTCGAACAAATCGAAGCCACCAGTGATGGTATTTTCGATGTTGAGACGGCTGCCATGCTGGTGGCCGACCTTCACCATAAGGCCACGGCTGCCATGCGCAACGGAAGCTATGATGGAAACTCGCCAACGCCGTATTCCCCTCGCGGATCCGCCCTGTTGGAGCCCTCAGTGACATACCCCTCCGGCGCGATTGCGTTGCCTCAGTGGGACTCTTTCATGCCTCAGTCCGCTGCCGAGTCCAAAGCTCACTCCATCACGTCTTCCACGTCGGGCTCTTTCGAGTCCCAACAGTCGTTCACCACGTCGAGCACAATGCAGCCCCACATCAACCAATTGCCTCCACTCAACGGTCAAACTTGCAATGGTTTGGTGCCGGCGCTGCAGTCCATGATCAGCTCGTTGCCCAATTCGACTGTGGGTACGCCCGTGACGCACAGCTCGCACATGCACGAAAACGCTGCGTTCCAGACCCCGCAAGTAACCAACGACGATGCCCGCAATCTGATTCTCGACAACATCAGGGCCATGGATTCGGAGCACGCCATTCCTGACGGCTTCCGCCTTCCCAGCTTGGCGTCACTGAACCGGTATCTGTCGACGTACTTCGGCCTCTTCCACCACCACCTGCCTTTTCTTCACCCGGCCTCCTTCGACCCCACTTGTGTGTCTCCGGCGCTGCTTCTTGCTGTTCTGAGCATTGGCGCCCTCTACGCCTTCGATCAAGATCAGGCCTACATGCTACACATTGGCTCCAAGGTCCTCGTCAGCCAGTTCCTCCAGAACAAGGAAAACTTCAGCTCGAGGAAGTGCCCCCTCTGGACCATGCAGGGCTCATTGGTCAACATGATCTTTGCCAGCTGGAGTGGCGATCCCAAGGGCTTGGAGTGGGCTTGCTCGATCAAGAGTCTGCTCGCCAACATGGTGGCCGGAAACCGGTACGAACTCAAGCTTCGGCAGGAAGCCCGTGGAGGCGCCCAGCCCAGTCGTGCCGAATGGGTTGAAGACGAAGGTTGCCGTCGTACATACTACGCTGTCTACATCTTCTTCGGTCTGCTGACGCTCTCCTACAACCACACTCCCGCCATCAGCTTCAACGAGTTTGAGGATCTTCACTTGCCTTCTTCAGAGGGCCTCTGGAACCTCAAGGTAGCAGACGATACCACGTGGGCCGAGCAAATGAAGAGTTTGCCTGTTGTGACTTTCATGGAGGCGCATGACAATCTGTTCCAGGGAGAGACACTCAGGTACAGCGCGTTTGCAAGCCGTGTCATGATCAACGCGCTCTTTCTCGAAGTTTGGTACCACAAGCGTAGCCCGGAAGCTTTGCAGGACGTGGTGACAGAGTACAAGCTGCGCCTCGCTCTGGAGACGTGGGAGAAGTCCCTCGAACTCTGTGAGCCGGAGACGTCGGCTGTACCCCTCAGCGCCCCTCACAAGGGACACCCTCTCATCTTCAATGCGAAGGCTCTGTACCGCAATGCACGAGCTCGTCTCGAGGTGGACCTCAAGGCTGTGCAGGAAGCCCTTCGCTACCACGACTCGTACGAAGTTGCAGCTGCCATGTCCAACGCTCGTGATCGTGTGAAGAGATCAAGCGAGATGATCAAGGTTATCCAGGAGTGTTACAACTGTATTGAGATTGCTGTGGTGCAGGGTGTGCGGTGGGTTGCGCGGACGTCGCCGACGAACTGGAGTGTTGAGCATGCGCTCTGCGGTCTCGATCTCATGATCATCCTCTCTCTGTGGCTTTACCGTCTGGAACATGACGAGGAACCTGCCACAGAGGAGGAATTGGCCATGTACAACAAGGTTAGACTCCTCTTCGACAAGGACCTCGATGAGGCCTACGCCACACAGCTCAGTTCTGTCGTGGCCAGGCTTTGGGGCTCCATGCTCGACGAGGTAGTCGTATGGGGGTAAGTTGCCTCGACTGTCTTCTGATGACCCGTTGGCTAACGTATTTTACCAGAATCACCCGACTCATGGGCGAATCATTCCGCCATCACGCGCAGGCGCTCGTCGGATACGTCGACGATATGGAGGCGTCCTCAAACGTATCAACCCCGTCAATGATTTCTCAGGGGGCTGATGAGGATAGCGTGTATTAGTTCGAAAGAGACGACTGAAACGATTTCCTTTGTTTTCTTAAGGGTTTGCACGGGGGTGGTCTCCGTTTTCCTTGGCATCATATACCTCTTGGTTTACATCAGGCGTTACGGGACCCGAGGGCTCATACCAGCGCCGCCGTCCAGCCTTCGCGCTGCGAAAGTGGGAGGGTGCTGACGGCGCGGGGCTGCAGGCTTTGCGTGTTCCGCATACGCTGCGTTGCATTTTGGTTTCCTTGATTTTTTCCGTTCCCTTTTCCTTGGACTCTTTCCTTCGCAATCGGGTCTGGCCTCGGATCAAGGGCAATAATGGGCTGGATGACTTTGGTGGCGGCTCACCACGGCTTGCGATGTGCTGGAAAGGAAGGGGATACTCGCACACGCAAGCTTTGGAGCGGTCCTCCTCGTGTTGGCTGGTCCAGAACTGGTCTCGCTGTAACGGACCCTGCGTTTCGCCTTTCGTTGTCGAACAGGTTGATTTTGACCGACGGCACATAACTATCTCCTAATCACTCAGGCTGCGATGTCGCGTCGATTCTTTTCCTCACCCTCGGTACCTTCTCTTCTTCACTTGACTGCGTTTCCTTATCCTTTTGCTCATCGTATCATTCTTTGTCTGTTGCATTTCATGTCGTCTTGCTTGCTCTTCCCTTTTTTATTTCCTGCTTCGTTTCGCCCCTGACTTTTCAGATACCTTGTTCGATATACAGATTGCACCTGTTGATTCCCTTGGAGGGATGGGGTTCTGATGGAAGCTGAAAGGCAGCAATGGGTTGGGCTAAGGTGGATTTTTTTGCGAACAGCACGACATCTCTCCTGATCCAGACAGGCGGGTTAATGGTGGCAAGGGTCGGGACTGGGATGGCGAGCTGTGCGCAAGCATGTGTACCTATAGAAAGGCCCACTTGGAGTTTTCGTTGTGCATCTCGTTCCAAGCTTTTTTCTTTTCCTTTCGAAGTCAATATCACATCTCTTCCAACATCAATGCTCGCAAGATATCGGTCAGGATGCGGTGAGCTGTTGTGTGTGCGACAGCATAACTGGGTGCTTCAGCAGATCTTTCCATCTGGAGAAACCGCTTGTCGTGTAGGCATCCATCTAGCAAGGTTGCCATCCTAAGAACCCGAAGTATCGTCCGTCTCGCCGAGAGAGGCATTGTGTCTCCGTGGTGGGTAGATTGACAAGCTAACGTCGTAAGGGCGCGGTGAGCAGATTTCTTTGGCAGCGAGTGTGCATTGACATCTCGAGGACGTTGAAAGCCACTCGGCGATGTAGACTAGGCCACACAGAAGTACCTCGTTAGGCTCGGGACTCCGCGCATCTCCATGACTGATGATGATGATGCGGAGCTCATCCCTGTTTCCAGCGACCCACACTCCCCGCAGCATGACGATGCGGGGAATAGAGGCGGCGCCAGCTCTAAGTGAAGCAAGATTCTCATAACTACCAGGACTACCTAGGTACCTTGCTTCATAGCTCCGCGATGCAACTTTGTTACCACATGTCTACTCCGCCGCCATGACGCGACCCACGCTGGACATTGTGCTTAGGAACAACACAACGTCTGACAAGGCATATGCGCACATCACGGGCCTAGACTTGAACAAGGGCAATGCCGTCTTTATAATCCGCGCCGATGGGCATTCGGCCTACTACCCAGCCTCTCCCAAGGATATCTTGAAGCCGCTGGAAGCAGACTGCAACATCCCTCTCGGGCCCAGGGGGTCATCCACCAAAGTCACGATCCCCCAAATCGCTGGCGGTCGCATTTGGTTTTCGCTTGAAGGGCCTCTGACATTCCTGCTGAACCCAGGACCGGCTGTTGTCGAACCCTCAGCCACAAACCCCACTGATCCCAACTACAACCTGAACTGGGGGTTCTGCGAGCTCACCTACAACGCTGCGCAGCTGTACGTCAACATTTCCTACGTTGACTTTGTCAGCCTGCCTATCGCGCTGCAGCTCGAGACCGATGACGGCAAGGTCACTACCGTGCCAGGCTTCCCCGCCAACGCCCTCGACGCCGTCTGTGACGCACTCGTTGCGCAGGACACCAACGACCAGGCCGGCTGGTCACGTCTTGTCGTGCGCGCGGCGGATGGAACGGCAAACCTGCGCGCCCTGAGCCCCAACTCGGCCATGGTCATGAACCCAGATCTCCTCAACACGTACTTCCAGTCCCACGTTGACAGCGTGTGGAAGAAGTATCGCGACAACGACCTCGTCGTGCACACACAGGCTGAGTGGGGCGACGTCAAGGGGCGCGTAGGTGGCGACGACAAGCTGACCTTTGAGGGCATCGGCTCCTTCGCCCGCCCGTCCACCCGCGACATCTTCGGCTGCAGTTCGGGGCCGTTTGCTGGTTACCCCGCCGACAAGGCTGCTGCCATGGGCAACATCGGGGCACGCCTGGCGGCTGCTTTGAATCGATCGACGTTGCTGTCCAACGGTCGCCAGCCTGAAGGTGAAAAGGTTGAGGCCTATTATCAGGAGGCTGAGACGAACCACTATTCGCGAATCTGCCACGAGGTGAGCCTCGAGGGGCGGGGTTACGCCTTTCCATATGACGATGTGGGCCCCGCCAATGGCCATGATCAGTCTGGGTGTTTGTTCGACTCGAATCCCAAGGTCCTCACGGTCACAGTGGGTGGAGCGTAGTGATGCGGATGTCAGATGTATTGACTCGAAATGCGAATGTGTCCTTTACCGTGCCAGTTTGTGCGTGTGCTGCTCTATTCAACATGCTGTGCGCGACGTTGATATGCCATGTTCGGTCCAAAAACGCAAGCTCACGCATGTGTGGCCATCTTCAAAACTGTCTGGCATGGAAGCAGTGTCAGCCACCCAATAGTTCAGACTGCCTTAATGCCAGCCCGCATGTATCACGGTCGAGGACCTGATGGTTATGATTCTCGTGCTCCGTTGCAGCGCACAAGGCTGCCACGCTCCACTGGTTTCCTGCATATACACGGCATGCTCCAACATTGTCCTTCACGCGAATCTCCGAAGGTGACCACGGAGCTCGAGTATAGACGAGGTTTCGGCTGGCGATCATTAAGCTTCCGCCCCCGCAACTTCTTGAGCCAAAAGCAGCCCCAGGGCTGATTTGCCGTCAAATGAATGCACTTGCGAAGGCCAGCCAAACAGACTGGCACGGCGCCATGTCAGAGCGCAGACCAGACGAGAACAACCCACACCGGCAGGATCATGGCGACGTTCTGGCCACTCGCCGCCAACGTTGAGTATCAGCGCGGCCAAGTAAGCGTGTGGCTTCTTTCACCAATTATCGAAATTGCCAAAGCCGCCACTCTTTGCCTTCTTCTTCGGCGGCTCGTTCCATGTGTCCAGGTTGTCCCCTACCACTTCCTCGCTGGGCTGTTGTGAGGACAAATACTTCCCTACGCCGCCTCCAATGGTTTCGCCGGCAGAAGTGCCATCCGCGCGGAGTCTCTTGCCCGTCCACGTGGTACGGTCGTCTTCCGTGCCACCACTTAGCTTGATGGCCTCCTTGGCCTTGTCGGCCTTTTCGCGCTCGAGCTTTTGCTTCTGGAATTCATCAAAGGGATCCACATAAACCACGACGTTCTTCATGACAATGTCGTCGATAGGACGGTCGGAGCTATCTGTAGCCACATTCTCAATCTTGGAGAGGACATCCAGTCCTCCGACGACCTTGCCGAAGATAGTGTGCTTGCGGTCCAAATGCTTAGCAGCGCGGTAAAGAATGAAGAACTGACTCGAGTTCGTGTTCTTGCCCTTGTTGGCCATGCTCAGCAAGCCGCGCGCTTCGTGTGTCAGAGGGCCCTCGAATTCGTCCGGAAAGTTCTTGCCCCAGATGCTTGTGCCACCTTTGCCCGTCCCTGTGGGGTCTCCGCCCTGAATCATAAAGTTGCGGATGTTGCGGTGGAATGCTACTCCGTTGTAGTAGCCCTTCTGAGCGAGCTTGATAAAGTTCCATACAGCACGAGGAGCGAATTCTGGGAACAGCTCAATATTGAGCTCGCCAAGGTTTGTTTCGATACGAACGTAGCCCGAAGTCTTGATACGCTTCGGCTTGAGCATGTATTCCTCGTCCGATATGAGTGCGCGCTCGCCGCTCGTCTCCGGAGTCAGTCCCGTGCTGGTGAAACTGGCGGCGGCACGTCCTGTGGTGTAGACGGCAGCGTTCGGAGCCTGCTTCTTGTCGTTGATCATCGACGTCCTCGGCGCGACGGCCGCAGATTTGACCAGGGCACCGCCGGCCGCCGTCCGGTTCACATCGCCACCGGCCTCGCGTTCCTTGCGGGCTTTTTCCACGGCCAGTTTCGCCCTGAGAACCTTGTCGCCGATACGGCCTAGAGCATCGACGTTGACGTTGCCGTTCTTGCGCTCCTCCTCCTGCTCCTTAGTCAAGAGAGCCTCTTGGCCGTCGTTCAGATATTTGAATTGGCTAAGGTCGCGGCTCGCGGCGTTTTGTGGGTCTTGAAGCGTGATGATGTCGGCGCGAGTGAAGTCCTCGTCGTCCACAAGATCCTTCCAGTTCTTCGCCTTGATGTTCATCTTCTGCACCGTATCCCACGCAAAGACATTGGCGTAGGCGCCATGACGAATGGCAACGATGTGTGTATTGTCGGTGAAGACTTTGTACGAGACAGGATCGATGAGATCGCCGCGGCCGTCGCTGAATCCAGGCGTGCGCGAGTCGGTCTCGGCGTTGCGAGCAAAGTTGAGCTTGATGAGGTCCTTGGCGCTCAGCGGCTCGCCATCCACGGGGTTTGTCTTGTGTTTCTGTAGCCACGAGTCGATGACCTCCACGTCGAATATGGTGCCGCTCCTGGTGCACACGGGGTTCTTGAAGGGCTGGAGGCTGGCGGCGCAGAAATTGAAAGGCAGTCGGCGAAAGGAAGCACCACCGGAGCGCGACTTGGCGCCGGCGGAAGCCGAGTAGTTGTCGCCGCTGGACCACTCGCTGTGGGTGATGTAAAGTTTGTCGGTGCCTTTGCCCATTGTCACTTGCTGGGAGTCTCGCGAGAGCTCGATAGGATGCTGTTGTTGAGTACCGAGCGAACCTCTGGCCGGGGCTCAGATGGGCCCAGTGATCGCTGTTGAGGAACTGGTAGACTTTACTGTGGGACCTCGAGCGTCCCGCGTCATACCAAGGGCGGCTCCAAGCACGCGCCTAGTGGATCACCTAGCCTGATCCCAGGTACCTAGGTAGGTAAGCCTGATCCCAGGTAGGTAGGTGCCTGCCTAGGTATACCTACCTACCTTCCTACGGTACCCAGGCTTGCTAGGTACATTAGGTGTCCTCGACCTCCACTTGGCTTTGAAGTAAGGTGGGAGCACTCTCTTTCGCGGGAGCCTTGTCGCAACTCATCTTCGACCACACCCATCCCTTCCGACACACGGTTTTGAACGCGGCATCTCCCAACCGGAACACTCCACTCATCACAGCTTAAGCAATCAGACAACCATTGAAGAGTTAGCGGCACATCTCGGATATCTCTTTGATTCCCAGCAGTGTCCCCATCAACGCCGACAGGCGCCAGCCCAACTTCGAGGCATGCGCTTCACTGTTTCAAGCATTCGATCAACCCAAACAAGCTGTCTGTAGCTTCCTAGCTTTTGATACAACCCGAGGCCGCAGCATCTTCGTCGCGACTCGACGCCGCCCAGCTTCGCCATGAAGTCATGGATGTCCGGCCTCGTCATGGGCCTGTGCCTATGGACGGCCCATGCCATGGAAGTCAAGATAGTATGTGAAATGCCCAACCCGGCCCGCTGGTGCTCCCACATCCAGAAACATGTACTCTATGCAGATCCTGACTTCATCTCCCTCGTAGGATCAGACAGACGAGAATCGACAACGATGCGCCGGAATGTACAGCCGCAAGGCCTGGGGAGGACCGGTCGACCCCTATATCAACATATTGTTTCCCGCTGTTCAGACCGACAAGGACGCTGTCGTGAGCGTCGTCGTTTTCGAGTGGAAGGACGAAGACCTCATTGGAATTCGTGAGAACCCCGAGTCGCTCAAAGTAAGCCTTTCTTCTGGCATATATATGTTCGTTGTGTTCGGCATGATCTGACCTCGATATCAGAAAATCGGCATTTGCGAAGACAAGTGGGCAAAGAAGGGATACTGCAACGTGACTGATATAGGAGAGTTCATCCTGGCTGAAGGCGCCACCGAAAAGTCCAAGAACCTGATCCAGACATACGCTGTCAACCTCAAGGATCCCGGCAAACCTACAAAGTACATGATCTCTCAGACAGGCTACTACTGCGTCTTGACCGATCGCTTTACCGCGCAGAATTACGAGGCCGTTGTCGAGTTCCGCAACGCTTATGGCGAGCTTCCAGCCACCCAGATACCTAAGCTGCCTTTCTACGGAGGTGTCACTATCCTCTACGCCCTAGTCGCAGTGTTCTGGGGTTTCCTTTACTACCAACACCGACATGATATCTGTAAGGACCATGCGAATGATAGTTTGTGTTAGGGACCCATGCTAACAGTGTCAAGTGCCTGTGCAAAACTACATCACTGCAATTCTGATCTTCCTGGTCGTCGAAATGTTGATGACGTGGGGCTTCTATGGTATGCTCTGCCTCACCTTATCCTGGAGCAATGTCCACTGACGCGCTTCAGACTATCTCAACCGGAACGGCTCAAACATCGGCTCCAAGGTTCTCCTCGTATTGGTGGCCATACTGAATGCCTTCCGAAACTCGTTTTCCTTCTTCCTGCTCCTCATTGTCTGTATGGGATACGGTGTGGTCAAGCACACGCTTGGCCGGACCATGATCTGGGTGCGCTGGCTAGCTATCGCGCACTTTGTCTTTGGCCTCGTTTATGCAGTCACCAGCCTGCTTGTTACTCCGGACGAAGCTGGTAAGTCGTTACTGGAAATATCTTGCTCGAGCCGACTGCTAATCTTAACAAGGCATCTTCGTTCTATTGATTGTCCTTCCCCTAGCGAGCACGCTCACTGCGTTTTACGTGTGGACCTTGAACTCTCTGAACTTTACGCTTAAGGATCTCAGGGAGCGCAAGCAGCACACTAAAGAAGCCATGTACAAGAAGCTCTGGTGGTGCATTCTCATCAGCATTTTTGTTATTTTCGGCTTCTTCTTCTTCAACAGCTTCTCATTCGCCTCGGTCAATGATCCGGACTATGTGCCTTTCCACTGGAAGTCTCGGTGGTTCATTCTCGACGGCTGGCTTAACTTGGTCTACTTTGCCGACGTTGCGTGGATCGCATACGTCTGGCGGCCTACTGCCAACAACCGCCGCTTCGCCATGAGTGACGAGATTGCTCAGGACGACGACGGCACTTTCACCATGGCAGATATTGGAGCGCCCGATGACTCGGACGACGAGGAGGCCCAGCTTGACAAGGATACCAACCCGCGGCAGACACTGCAGGAGCAGCTGTACACCCAGCCTGGCTCAACAACGCGTGCCGGTCAAGCGGGCGCATCCGCCAGTGCCTCTACAGCACCGGCACAAAGGAACCTGCCTAGAGAGTCCCTTGACGGTGAGACCATCTTCGCCGTTGGTGAGGATGGTGACAGATTCTCGGATGACTCGGACGAAGAGAATGTGAAGCTAGTTCATTCTGGAAAATGAGGGGGAGGCGGGGGTTAAACATTTCTTTGGCCACGCTACATCATGTATGAATAGGGGTTGCACCACAGCGGCGCCAATAACGAATTGATTACAATAGAGAGCACCAACATGCTCATGTGGGCAGATCTTGATCCTATGTCTCCCTTCTCATAATCATACACACTGTACACTGATTAAATCAAGGTTATACATCGCCACCGAACCCGACCGGCCGTCTCTGCCCATCGTTCTCCGGTAATATGGCCATGACCTTGTAGACCTTGCCCATACCCCCAGGGCCCCTATCAACCAGCCTGCGCCATGACTTCTCGATATCCTCGGCCCTCTCTTTCGGCAGGCCAGCCCGCTTGCTCAGCATCTCTGCCCTCTCTTTGATGCCCATCTGGCCGAGGAAGGCCGCCTGCTCGACCGGGCCATGCACCTCGACACCGTCACTCGCCTTGGTAACAGCCTCAGCGAGGGCAGCAAAGTCTACATCAGCGCTAAGATCGACGAGCCCAGGCTCGGTGAAGGGGTTAACACGACGGTGGCGACGAATTCCGCGCAACGAGTTGATCGGTATCGTGTCCTCGGTGCCGTAATCAAGAATCAGGGCAGCCCCGGCGGGTCGCTTTCTCGGCGCCTCGGCGGTGCCGCCAATGCGGGCGGCAAGGTCACCGGCGAACATGCTCGCGTCGGGACAGACCTCGATCACGGAGCCCGGTACAGACTTCAGAGCTCGGTAGCGCTGGGATGACTCAGGTACGTAAAGGGCATGCTTCGTCGGGGCCGGGGAGAGGGTGAGCTGGAACTCTGGTACCATATCTTTCTGTTCAGACGTGGGTGTGTTGAGCGTTGCGTGGGTCGCATCCGGGGGTGTGGGCGAAACCACAAGCTCGCGCCATTCGAAGGCAGAAAGGGGGCTAGCCTCCACGACGGAAGGCTCTGTTTGGGTTGGTGAGTTTGGCGGATTTGAGGTTGGCATCCGAGGAGGTGTGGGAGGAGGCGCCTTCTTTGCGCTCTGGAAGGCATGAATGGGCAAAGCGTCGAAGAATTCGTGCGCCACCATGAGGGGCATCTTGTCCGGGCCTTCCGGGATGGCCTTGACGACTCCGGTCCAAATGATGGGGATGTTGCCGTACTTGGATATGCTGTGATGGCCAATCTTGGACTCGGTCATGGGCGCATCTGGTCCGCACAGGAGGTTCTTCTGCGCCTCCCGCAGTGTTGGGCTTGCTTCCACCATGTAGATGGCATCAATGCTATTGGCGAACTCCTTGAAGTTTTGGACTGTCCTGAGTATGTCGTCCATCAGGGTTCCTCGGCCTGGTCCCAGTTCGATCAACTCGACGCCCTTCTTCGGCTTGCCCTGGCTCATCCACTCTGTGACGAACCAGATGCCCACAAGCTCGCCAAATATCTGTGAGATCTCCGGCGACGTAACAAAGTCACCCTTCGTTCCGAACTGATCTCTTCCTTGTTCAATCAGGCCGGTGTAGTAGCCTCCAATGTCACCCGTCATGCACATGCGCATATAACTGGCCAAGGGAACGGGACCGGTGATCTAGAGTCCCAACTTAGCATTGAAAACAGGAGTAAGGGGCGCCAGTGGGGTATGCACACCGAAATTGCATCCGCAAGTTGTTTCGCCAGTGGCGTTGTCCATTTCCTGTCTTCGCTTTCGCTCTGGCGACGGCATGCGCTGCAAGACAAGTTCCGTGTAGCTTGCGACAGACGGAGAGTTTGCGGTCGTAGAGCACATCGTGAGGCCCGTAAAATGGACTGAGGCGCAAACAAAATTCTGGTAGCCATGCTGACGCCAGTGGTCTAGGCGCTCGAAAGACCACCCTAATAACAGAACGAGTAGATGACTGGAGGAGGAGAAGCTCTTCGGTCTGGCTGCGTCCACGCAAAACCATCAAGATCAGCGGCTTGAGCTCCCACGATGCGATAAGATAAGCGATTGGCCCAAGCCGGGCAGGGGATTCGTCCATCCACCAGCCTCGCAAGATACAATACCAAAAAGCTCATTGTACTGTCTGCGAATCCAAACCCCTAAGCTCACGCGACACTCTTCCGATATTGCAACTGTAATTCCGACAACTCAGAGGATCTGCATCATGGCCGGCAGGTGGGCCGACACGGAAGAAGATGCCGCCTTCGAAGCAAAGCGCAAGCAAGAGAAGGAAGAGAAGAAGCGCCTGAAGGCGCAAAAGGCTGAGCAGCAACGCAAAATTGAAGCAGAGCGCCAGACACAGGAAGCAGCATTACAGGCGCCAGGCGCAGAAGAACACGACCGGCCTTCGAAGAGGCGTAAAACTACCCCAGAACACAACACAGCCGACAGAGACACCCAGGGAAACGCTAAGCTACTACGGTTCCCTTTGCGCTCGTGGGGGAAGTGTCGCAGCGTTGAACATTACGACAAGCTCAACGACATTGAAGAGGGTACTTATGGATGGGTCTCCAGGGCCAAAGACACTGCCACTGGCAAGGTTGTCGCGCTGAAGAGGCTGAAGCTTGAGCCGACAGACCACAACGGACTGCCAGTAACTGGGCTTCGCGAGATTCAAATATTGAGGGATTGTCAACACAGAAATATTGTGAATCTCGAAGAGGTTGTGGTGGGTGACGACACGTCGAAAATAGAGCAGTATGTGCCTTTCACCCTCATCAGACGGTCTGAAGAGTGCCCAGCTAACCGTAATCTGGAACAGCATATTCTTGGTCCTTGAGTTCGTCGAACATGACCTCAAGAGTATCCTTGAGGAGATGCCCGAGCCGTTCCTCCTCTCCGAAGTCAAACGCCTGCTCCTCCAGCTCACTTCAGGCATTGCCTACCTCCACGAGAACTGGATACTACACCGCGACCTCAAGACTTCCAATTTGCTCCTCAACAACCGCGGACAGCTCAAGATAGCCGACTTTGGCATGGCACGTTACGTTGGCGACCCGGCGCCCAAGCTGACGCAGCTTGTCGTGACCCTCTGGTACCGCGCCCCTGAGCTCCTCCTCGGCGCTAAGACCTACGACTGGTCTGTCGACATGTGGAGCGTTGGCTGCATAATGGGCGAGATGCTCACGCGCGAGCCCCTCCTTCAAGGCAGCAACGAGGTAGACCAGGTGACCAAGATTTTCGAGCTCTGCGGTGTGCCGACGCAAGAGTCTTGGCCTACGTTCCGCAGCCTCCCCAACGCCCGTACACTGCGTTTGCCCAAGACGTCGCTCGTCACAGGGTCCATCATTCGTGCCAAGTTCACTTCGCTAACGAACGCCGGCTGCGGCCTGTTAAACGATTTGCTCGCCCTTGACCCAGACAAGCGACCTTCGGCCAAGGACATGCTGCAACACAAGTACTTCAGCGAGGACCCCAAACCCAAGCAAGAGAGCATGTTCCCAACCTTCCCTAGCAAGGCCGGTCAAGAACGGAGGAGGCGTCATGAACCCCATGCTCCGGGTCGCGGACAGCAAGCGGCAGATCTTAAAGAGGCCGACTTCAGTGGCATCTTCCAGGGGCGAGACAGAGAAGAACGCGGTGGTGGGTTTCAATTACGCATGGTGTGAGACGTAGAGAGAGAGAGAGAGAGAGGCATGTGCAGTTGAGCAAAGAGTCGAAATGATATCTACGCCGACATTATATCCATTACCCAGTATGATTGATGATGATCAAGATCAACCCCGTGAAGACCAAACCTGTGTGGCCAACGCCGCCCGAAAAAAGCCACCAGTCCCAACCAATCCCAGCCGTTCGATTTGCGTGCATCGTTTGACAAGACGACCATGAACCAAACAGTTGTCCAAATTGCAGAGCAAAGCGCGAGAAGAAGCAGCAGGCACTCCATTTAAAAAATGGTACCTGACACGAACCAGGTGAAACTTGCTACTGTCGCAACACTCATGGTCAGAGCGAAACCAACGGCCTTGGAGTCAAATGCAGGAACACCAGCGTTACATGTCGGACAGGTCCAACCATCCTTTAGATCTTCGTAGCTGTTGGGTAGGTAAATGTCGAAAGTGAAGCCGTCATACGGGGCCAGGTAACCGGGTCGGGGAGTGGCCTCGGGGCCCTCGTCAGAGTCGTAGACGACGAGAGTATATTTTCCGTTCGAAAGAGCCATCTCGGCACCGGCTGTAGCGTACTGCTCGGTCTCCCAGACAACGTTGTTGCCCATGGTTGAGTAGGTCATATTCTGCGTAACAGTCCAGACGTTGTTGCCCAAGGCCATGCTGATGAGCACATCGACAGCAGTCGGCTCGGCCTGGACATTAGTGTAGTTCCATCCCAGCGTGATGTCATTGCCAGCCTTGTAAAGCTTGAGCGCCGGGTCGGTGGGGGCAGGGGTCGTCATCTGAATACCGCCGGCAGCCGCGAGGTCGTCGATCGAGGTCGTCCTTGTTGACGACCTAGTGTTCGTTCCTGTCGGGATCTCGGCCGTGTTCAAGCTACCGCCCCTGCGGCCAGTGGTCGTAGCAGTCTCCTCCTCGGTGCCAGAGCCGGTGGTGCGGGCTGAGCCCGTCGTTCGAGGCGCCTGGGTTGTCTCGGCGGCCGAGGCTTCTGCAGAAGCTATGAGGAATTGTCAGCGTTTCCGTTGCGTGCGAACATATGTACCATGGCTGTACATACCAGAGGCGGCAGCCGTAGTTCTCTCATCGTCGTTCTGACGGACGACGAGGGCGTCAATCTCAGGGAGCCACTGAGGCCAGGCAGAGGCCAAGGGCGTCAGTGCTGCAAGGCAGACGGCGAGAGACTTGGCAGCCTTCATTGTGATTTTTGTTCCGATGAATCCAACGCTTTCGGCAAAGAAGTTTTTCGGTTCTCTCTTATCAACAAGACGAGCGAATGGGCTCTCGCAGTCTCTTGGGCGTCCACGGGCGGGGATCTGCTCGTCCAGGTACTAGTGTTTGAAGGCGTGTTTTGGTCGGGCCCCTTTTCAGCCAACGAGAGCGAGTGGCAGCGATCAAGTCGCGAAGGGTATTAAAACAAAATGATATTGGAGGAGTGAAGTTGAAAGAAGAAGAAGAAGAAGAAGAAGAAGAAGAAGGCGAACGATTGTGAGAAGCGAGTGTCACAAGGCAATGCTGCTTGTAGAGGAGAGGTGATTGTGTCGGGGAGGATGGCGAGAGAGAGGAGGCGCGGCTTGCACGCAGGTTGAGCAGACAAAATGCTGAGGTGATGTGGTGACCCAACGGGGCTTCTGGCACGGGTTGAGACTTTTCGGGTACAGGGGGTGGATGATGTTGCAGTGCCACCACAGCCACAGCTCGTAATCAAGCATCCAGCCAGCGGCATGATCTGATCGTCGCCTGGGTGACCCTGGCTAGCCTTGCTTTTCGGCATCGTCTTACTATATCGAGACTAGCGCCCTCCACTGCATCGTATTCTGTCCTGCTGTGTCTTGATTTTTGGCCCCCTCATTATACCTCTTGGATGTACTTGTACCAAGGGCGGCGAGTCGTTGGTGCCGACAAGTATGGAGCTCCTTGTGCCGAGCGAATGCAATGCCTTGCTATGCCCGTGGGGAGTTTCGCTATTAATAGGGCCTTCCGCCTGCCCGTCACCGAGACGCTGTGTGACGGTGTCAATGTGCCCAACCTCGAATGGACGACTCCGTCCATGTGTCAGCATATTGATTGTGATCCATCTCTTTTCCAGCATGCAACTGCTCACTGGTCTCGTTTCCTCTTTTTTAGACGCCGTAGTATGCTTGCTTTTGTCCAAGGTTATGTCTCTCTTGTGGAGGCCAATAAATAATCAGAGTCCTTCGGCCATTCTATGAAACCACATTGCTTTCAATCAATCTTACAGCGTTGCTTGCTTTTCCGGCATGGACAGCTTTCGAGCACACCGAATGTGCACTTTTCTATCATCAACCCGTCTGCCTGACCACCGGATCATCATCAACACAAGGACAAGAGGGTGAAATGCTGTAATGGGAGAAACAGGGTTTGGATCGCACGTTTGATCCTCATTATATTGCTACGTGTATCATTGACGGGCCTGGATGCTAATTATCTAAGGTGTCGCTGAACTAAGCAAAATCACAACACAGAACTCCTTCATCAACCGCTATTGTAAAGCCACACAAGTTGGTCCCTTAGGGTTGCGAGGCAAAAGTATCGGTTTCGTCCGTGTCTTCGCTACTCAGGCCACCAGGATCCAAAATGTGGAATCGATTGGCCATGGCAGTAAGTTCCACCTTTGACCAAGCAGCAGCAGCACGAGCTTGGGTCTTCGAAACAACGAGGCTCTCGAGCGGCGCTGTACATCCATCGGCATCCCACTCAACCTTCGAACCCTTGTATTTGCTGCGGCATAGTCAGCATCGAGCGAACTAGCTTGCATGTTCCATGTTCTCCTGTTGCACAACTCACTATCGACTCATCATGCAGGTGCGTGCGAACATGGCATTATACACTGAATTGGTCTGAATGAAACAGCTCCCAGCTTCAAAAGAAATTCGGATGATGACAAGGTTGTGTATGTGCTCCAGGTCATCACGTATGCTCTCTGCTGTGACTTCGGGGCTGCAGCGTCGCACAATCAAGTTGCGGGTCGCTCCACTGCCGATTTTGTGGCTAACGTGGCCTGGTAGAACACATTGTCGGTCGCTCCATTTGATGTTCACCTACTCAATGTCAATTTGCCGGGATCACGCCACGCATACTCTCTGTTGTCTCTTTCTTTGAGCCACAACTTACCCTCTTTTGTCGGATGTACAGGTCATGTCGACGGACATGATTGTAGAAGGCTTGGGCGCTTTCCGCATGTAAGAAGGAGATCTGAGCCGACCGATCATGAGTTTTGATGAGCACTTCGAGCAGCATGCCACCTCGAACGACATCGGTGATATCGGCATGTGTTGTGGTCTCTGCCAGATCATATAGCACAACCGTGCGTATTGCCGTTTTTGCGTACTGCGCGTGGCGAGGCCGCCTAGTTACGGCGTCATTGGGGGGTGTTATCTCTTCAAGTGCTGGTTCCGGAACCACAGTTTCAGTCTTGTGTCCATCATTCATGGTGCGAGGGGGGTCGCCTGTAGTCCCCGCCCTCGAGAATGCATCCACCAACGGTCGGGGTTTTCCAGATGGCCTCTGAGTTTTACAGTGGTTTCCCTTGGCATGGGAATCACCACGTCGACCAGGGGCATTGAGATCATGGTCTTGAGGGGATCGATGATCATAACCATCATGAGTGTCGGACGATGCAGCATCAGCTTTGGGCTTCAATGTCTCGTCTTGGCGCAATGACTCTTCACTGCTCAAGAGCTTTAATATGAGTGGTGTTAGTATTGTCCAGTGGTGTGCACTATTTTCATAGCCAACTCACATCGAGGGTGGCTTGGGTAGCACCGCCATTGATGAGATTAGAGCACAGATTGGCTTGTATTTTAAATCTGTTAGTGACGAGTACACGGACTCATGATAACACTACAGAAACGCTGTTACACACCATAGTGGCGAGCGACAGCCTTCAGATCGTCGTACTCGGGCTTTAGTACCAGTATTGTGCCGTCATTGATGGACGTTGAAGCTAAGTCGGAGGGTAAAAGAGACGCGGACGGCTGGTTCTTTAGCACCCTGAGGTCAGCTGAAGCTTTGTGGAACACAAGGGTTGTACGCCTACGAAGTTGCACCTATGAAGGACAGACCTTATTAGCGGACACATCCCAATGGACAAGGTAGAAGCGGGCCGAAAACCTAAGTACTGTGGGGAATACAAAGAGGAGTGGATGGTACTCTATTTACCAGGGTAAGGTGAGATAACATACCTGCGGATCAATGTGTCGAAGTACGCACGACTAATCGTGACAGTTGCTGAAGACTCCATAGCCATCATACGTTCCCTACAAACGGATGGTCAACTGAATGAATGATGGAGTTCAATGCCGTGTTGCGTCGCGAGAATACCTAGACTGGGATGAGAAGAAGTGTGGTTCTAGACTCCACACTTTTTAACCTTCTAAGGCATGTGCAGAAGCTGAAAGTAGGAGAAGACCCTGGCCACGCCGAAGCAAATTCCTGTTTTACGCCCGATTCGGGATTATGGCAGGTGCCATTTGGATAGCAAGTGGGGCTTCGCGTGGAGGCTCTTGTTAGGCTCGTGCAATGTACCTTCCCGAGAACCTAAACAAACGGCATGCTGGCTTTCCAAAATTGAGACGGTGCTCTCGATCACCACCGCCAACTCAGCTTCACAGTGGAATTCTTACGAATAAAGACAAACTCTAACGTCAGCTGTACGACTTGCTATGCCACACATGCTAAAGCATGGGAGGTCATGTTCTTCCTTACCCGGAAACCCGATTTGCCATCTCACCATGGTCCGCTGAGCGGGAATTGCTTCTATTTTCCGCCCAGTCCCTAAATCCATGTGCCCTGCCCCCCTTATTCTTCTCCTTCGTTCCCTTGATGAAACAAAGCCGATGTTCCTATGATTGCCGTCGACCCCTTGCCCGTTCCATGACCTCCCATCCACACCCACCCAAATGTCCAGCGTCTACATGCCATCGCTCCATGTTGTGCGCTGGGATGATGCCTTGTCAACAACAAGTCTCCTAGTTACTTGGTGTTATTGGTTGCTGAAGCCAAGTAGCTAAGTAGGAAGTTTCGGTCGGCTGGCGAAATGGGCGTCTGGCTACCCCGTCGAGATTCGGCCACATCGTCCTGAGCGATCTGCCCTAATAATGGCAGTCCTCTGCTAGCTGCAGACCCTGACCTCGATGTAGTTTCTGGTGCAGCTGAGTCCGGAACTCTACCCGCAGCCTCTGTTGTAGTAGGAGCAACAGGTGGAGGTTTGCCAAAAAGTGAAAGCAGCTTATTTCTCTGTTCATGGGACATGGATTCCTTTCTCTGCAAGGCCACAGGCGTAGGAAGTGATGATGTCGCTGGCGGACTGGCGAGGCTTGTAGGTTTGTCTTGTCCAATGGCCCTGTGCGCTGCATCGACAGACACTTGACGCGGTGCTGTTGTTTGCCCCAAGACCTCAGGACGTCTCAGGATTGTGAAAGGGGGTGTTGGAGTAGCTCCCTTGTTCGGCTGCATGCGACTGAGGTTTGAGGGTTCTGCCAGGTTAGGTTGATGTGCCGCTGAACCCTGTTCGGCCTGCTGCATAATCGGCTGAGAGGACAACGGGTTAAGTTCGACGCCAGAATGTCCAGATCCATGTGTGTGCTTTGAGCCGACCGTGGCTATCTTGGGCGCCTCTGAGCCTTGATTTGCGCGCGCCACCCCTGTGGTGGGAGCGTTGTCTCCCTCAGGCTTTTTAAACATTTGCAGTAGCGCAGACCTATGCTCCTCAGTGCCTGTAGTGCTGCGACCAGGACCATTCTGGGCCGAAACATGGGCCGAACGAGGCGCTTCCTGTTGCCAGAAGGCCGGCGAAGACTGGTATTGCGCGGACTGCACATTGCTGCCCGGTTGATGTCCTTGTTGCTGCCCGGTTTCGTTCGTAACGATGTGTGGTTGTTGGCAGTTGCCCCCTGGTGCTGGATTAGGAGATTTAGATCCGGACTTGAGGACACCTAGCAATGCCATAGAGTGGTTGGTGAGTTGAGTAGGTGGTGGTTTCGGAATTGGCATATAATTCTGGGTAAATTGTGCAAGCCCCTCTGGACGCGAATATCCTTGCGGACGAATCTCGTGCCGAGTCGGCCCATCCACGCCTGTCGGATACTCGGTTGAGGGGCTAGGATTGCCATACGTCGCTCGTGGTGAAGCAGCATGGAGGCGCTGGTGAGGCTGCTGGAAGCGGCCTTGTACAGGAACACCCTGGGCGAACTGCTGATGATGGGAAGAATATTGGACCGGCACATTTGCTTCCAGTGGAAACTGAGGGGGCGGCTGGTAGCTCGAGAGAGGAGCCCGGGGTTGTGGATGGTGTTGGTGATGCAGCCTAGTTGTCTGGATTGAAGCATTCTCGATGTAATCGATCGGGGTATGTGGCACCTGAATTTGCGGACCACTGTTTTGGACTTGGCTATTTGCCTGCAGAACTGCGAGAAGAGATGCACCCTTGTCCCAGTTGACATCGGACATGGATGGCATTTGAAGGCCTTGCGTGTTTGGTTGAACCTTGAGCAACCTTTGAAGCTCTTTGGTCGCACCTTCAAGGGTATCTAGAGCAGGAGTGTGCTCAACCACGGCTGCCGTTGGCTTATTTTGCACCCAAGCATCGTCTTCAGTAACAGGCTCATCGTAGAGATTCTGAGGCTGAAAGTGAACCTGTTGGGTGTTCTTCGCATTGTCTCGTTTCTTCTGTTGCACCACCCACTTCTTCAGAGGGACGAGGAAAGGAGCAACCATATAGAACTTGTTTGCGTTCGCGGCGGCGGCGGAAGCCGCGGCATCATTTTGATTGTTGCCTTTCTTCCGAAAGGCGGGGAGTTCAGAAAGATTGTACCAAGAGATTTTGCTGATCTCCTTCCTGGTACGTGGCGCGAAATGGGTATCCATGGGGACATCCCGAAATACGTAAAGCCTCATCTGCTGCTCCCTCATGGTTATCTCGATATGCTTAACATCCCGATTGGGAGGAACCAAGCCGGCAGCATGGAGATCGTATCCCGTTTCTTCATAGACCTCTCGGATGGCGCATTCCAAATCGTCCTCATCCTTGTTGATCTTGCCACGTGGAAAACTCCAATTGGCGCCCTTCTTCCAACCTTTGACGAGAACAGTAGAGTCCATGTCCTCATTGAGAAGAATTGCTCCGCGTACGGGCACTCGTGTTTTGTACTGTAGAAACTCTTCAAATGCGCGAGTGTGGTTCTCTACCGAGAATGGCGCAAGGAGAGGGCAGTGTTGGAAGATCCTCAAACTGAAGTTTCGGAGGGTCATGGAAGGTAGGGTTGGGTCGAGCGGACGGACGAAGTCCTCGTAAAACCATTGAGCTTCCTCAATTTGAAAGCATATCCGTGCTACGGAGGAGAGGTCCTCCTCGGGGAGGTTAATAATGAACCGGACGCACAGGTCATCCAGCCCTATACACCTGTCAGTAAGAGCAACATAAAGAAGCTCCTGTTGGACTTACAATCTTCTAGCTGCATCTTGTAGGCGGCCATGCTGGAAGCGATGTCAGGCTCATATCCGAGCCAAAGTCTTTGGGGTAGAGTTGATCCGATGATGGCGAGACCGCTTAGGATTTTCGTGTGTTCTTCCGTAAAGAGATATCTAGCTGTAGTTGCATGGTAGTTGGCAAGCGGGAATGACGTGTTTGGCAGCGACCTGATCGAGGAGTACGTTGCGACAGTTGAAGCGCAAAACACCACGTCCAGGCACGGGCAGTTTCGTCGCACACGGGTCGGAAGCTCGACAGGGGCGAATAACAGTGCAGGTGGAACCGCTTTGGGCAGCTTGAGAAAACGGCAATCGTAGGATGCACCAAATCTGTCACAGCGAATGACGTATCGTGATGGACCTCGTTGTCGACGTGATGTGGTGGATGAGAAAGCGAGCAGAATACGCAACCAGACAAGAGCCCGTGGGGCTGGACTGGGCTGTAGCTCGGCTGGATCTGGGACCCAAGGTACCTAGATAGGAGCTATCAATACAGTGTTCTTGGAGGCCATGGTCAGCTCATACAGGCCCCGGTCCTTATTGGCGGAAGAGGCGGATCACAGTATCGCCTAAGGTAGGTACCTAAGTAGGTGCTATACCTAGCCACATCAATGTGGCTGTGTCTCATCACTCTGTGGCGAGGCCTCCCGCTTAGCCTTTGTCATCCGCTCGAGTGTTACCGGATCATGGGTAGATTTGGCTGTCGCCAGGTGCGAACGGCCTGACGCAGATGGCATGACATCACTATCGCGGTCAAAGCCAGCACTCAAAACAGGAATCACCACTAACTACGTGGCTGACCAGGGAGTAACTCATACAAAAGCAAATGCCCAGCCTCTGTGGTGCAGTATCGTTAAAGGGACGTTACACCCTTTCTTCAACTTGACATTGTTTACTCGCTCATCGCACGCTCAATCATACTGAGCCGCACCCCACGGACAACCTCAATCGACCACAGAACTTGGCGTGGAGTCTCGAAGGGTCGTGCCAGCTGACACCCTACGCGCCGCATAAGACACTGCCCCAAGCCCGCAGCCTGCAGGGAGGGTCCAACCCATTCATGCTGTTGAGTGGCGTTTCGAATCGCAATACATAAGGAGACGTTCGTCACCTCCAGCCGCTTGGCTTTCATCGCGCCCGCCCCCGTATTCGAGAGAGCGGAAGTTTCCAACGTCCAAATTTGCTATCATGGCTAGCTTCATCGTAAAGTTCATTACGAAGAAGATTCTCAAGGAGAGGGTGCAAAACAATTTCGGCACTGAGGTTTGCTGCTCCACTACTCAATCCGTTGGCTCCAATGACTAACGATGACTTAGGACCCTTACTTTGAGACCGTTCCAGCAACGCGCTTAGATGGCAAGCCTACGGACAAGGTCAAGAAGCGGCCCAAGGCTCTACCACCTGGCGTGTCCAAGCACGATGGCAAGGTGCTTACCAAGGTGAAGAGAAGAGCTTGGCGGCTGGATATGTGCTTGTTCAGTCTTTGCGGTGTACGCTTCGGTTGGGGCAGTGCCATCGGCCTTATTCCTGCGTATGTGCTCTTCTGGAATTCCCGAATGACAAGGCTAACCTTTTGCGTTTAGCATCGGCGACGCCATTGACGCGTTGATGGCTCTCATGGTTTTCCGCACCTGCTGTAAGGTCGAGGGTGGCTTACCTCAGGGTGTGAAGACAAAGATGATATTCAACATCATTGTCGACTTTGCCCTCGGCCTGGTACCATTTGTTGGCGACATGTTCGATGCCGCCTTCCGATGCAACACGAAGAACGCGGTTCTCCTCGAATCATATCTGAGGGAGAAGGGCAGGAAGAACCTCAGACAGAGTGGTGTCCCAATTCCGGAAATAGATCCCAGCGACAGTGTCATCTTTGACCAACGAAGAAGGGATGATCCCGACTCTGACGGCTCTGTTCATGTGGACCGCCAACCCCAGCGCAACGGCACCATGTCGTCACGGCCTGATGGTACTCGACGTCATGATCGCACTGCGGAGCCGACAGTCCCGGCGAATGCCAAGGTCCGTGATACCGGCCGTTCGGGCTGGTTCAATTTCGGTCGAGGCAGGGCGACGGATCTTGAGGCCGGCGGTGACAATACTGCTGACAGATCTACGGTGCCGACGCGTCACCAGTCCAACAACGAACGCCGTAGGGAAATCTGAAAGAAAGGCAGTGGTTGAATTGCGACAGCCAATGGGTATGATGGTATGAATTGGGTTCAAATGTGGCGTTGGTCGGTAACGCAACTCAGAACAAAGGTTGCAGGTCATGTCACCAACGCGTTGGTCTCTCAGCTGGGTCTGTCGGCACGCTTTCGTATTATACAATTGTGACTATGTTTTCTCTTGGACTACACGATTTCCTTCGTGTGTTGATAACTCACCAAAACAGAGCTCGAATAACTTATTTTGTTCAAGCGACATGACCAATGTTATGGTGCAGTTCTTCTGCTCGGTCCCGATACGCCGACGAAGGGCGTCATACCGAACTGGCGAGGGAGTTGCTCGGCCGAAGACGACGCATCGGGATTCACTTTTCACGGGCTATTACATCAGCTCTTTGACTGCTTACATGATGATCTACACAAAAAACTACAAGGAGACGTGACCAGGTCGTGCCTGGTTGCCTCGAAGGTGTCTCGCGTGCGTGTGCACCTCGGACCTTATCAGATCTTCATCCTGGTCGACATAGACCAGGCACCCCCGCCCCACCATGACGGAATGTGGATTGAGCTGGCCTGGAAACATACCCTGCCTACAACTCAACCATTTGGGTTGGCTTCGCCCCTTGCGCAGATTGGAATAACACAAAGCACGCGGGAACTGGTGAAGAGTAGGAGGGGAACGGAATGACCCAATTCCAGAAAGAGCCAACTCCTGTCGAAGACGAGTCCATGCAAAGGTTGCGAAATGCCAGTCCATGTCAGAACCAGGTCTGGGCAGCTCTGTGAGACGCTCTTTACGCGTCGAGCATGGAAACCTCCCCTCCCCCCTTCCTCCCTGACTTCGGTTGGCCGGGGTCCCGCCATGGACCCAAGCGCGTTGGCTGGACAGAACACGGGGTGGGTCGTACAGGGATTAAAACACGCCCAAGGGGGGCTGGAGTGGGACTGGTGCACCCAAAAACACGCTCAGAACGCGTCTCGACCACACGTGATGGCGTACCACTTTGTTCTACAAAAAGGCCGGACGCCTGGACAGCACCATTTGGCTCCCACTCTGCAACTCCTCACACCCTCACAACGTTTTGGAACAACAACTCTACGGTGAATTGACATATTCGAGCAACGTCAATTCGTCATTATCGTTTCCAATCCTTCTCTGGTTCACTGCCAAACACACCTGTCACAATGTCTGTCGAGATTACTCCCTCGAAGCAGGTACGCCGCGCCATCATGATCCCATCCGCCTTGGAGAGAAAAGGCAAAGCTGACAATCCTTCGACAGGCTGCTTCCGCCATTGAGTCGTTCAACATCGAGTCGCCTGTCAAGAAGCTTGACTTCAACACCGCCAACAAGGAGAACCACGCCGGTTCCGAGGTGGACTCCCTTGTAAAGCCTATGGACGAGCAGGCCAAGCCCATTGCCATCGAGGCAAAGAGGGAAGAAGGCGACAAGGCAGTCGTGGCTCCGGGAATCAAGGACTTTGAAGCCGATGAGCCGCTGCTGAGGGAGAACGGCCAGCGTTTCGTCTTGTTCCCCATCAAGTATCACGAGGTACGTGCACGACGCGTTTTGACGCGTAAAGTGGCTTGAGTGTCGCGTTTTGTACTGACATGTCCACCAGATTTGGCAAATGTACAAGAAGGCAGAGGCTTCCTTCTGGACCGCCGAAGAGATTGATCTATCTAAGGATCTCCACGACTGGAACAACAAGATCAATGATGATGAAAAGTACTTCATCTCACACATCCTTGCCTTCTTTGCCGCTTCAGATGGCATTGTCAACGAGAACCTCGTTGAGCGCTTCAGTGCCGAGGTCCAGGTTCCTGAGGCTCGATGCTTCTACGGCTTCCAGATTATGATGGAGAACATCCACTCCGAGACTTACTCGCTGCTCATTGACACCTACATCAAGGAGCCTGCCCAGAGGACCTATCTCTTCAATGCCATCGATACCAGTAAGTCGCAACCTATGATATATACCTGCAACATCAAGCTTACATTGCCTTTAACAGTTCCCTGCATTCGCAAGAAGGCTGACTGGGCCTTGACATGGATCACCGATAAGAAGTCTACCTTTGCCACCCGCCTCGTCGCTTTCGCGGTCGTTGAGGGTATCTTCTTCAGCGGTGCCTTCGCCTCCATCTTCTGGCTCAAGAAGCGAGGCCTCATGCCTGGCCTGACTTTCTCCAACGAGCTCATCTCTCGTGACGAGGGTCTTCACACCGACTTCGCTTGTCTGCTGTTCTCTCACTTGAACAACCGCCCCAGCAAGCAGACTGTCCAAGACATTGTCACCGATGCTGTCACTATCGAGCAGGAGTTCCTGACTGAGGCTCTTCCCTGTGGTCTGCTTGGCATGAACGCTACTCTCATGAAGCAGTACATTGAGTTCGTTGCAGACCGCCTCCTCGTCGCCCTCGGCAACGAGAAGGTTTATAAGGCTACCAACCCATTCGACTTCATGGAGAACATTTCTCTTGGCGGCAAGACCAACTTCTTCGAGAAGCGTGTCGCTGATTACCAGAAGGCTGGTGTCATGGGCAGCACTACCAAGAAGGAAGAGGAAGCGACCGAGGGTAAGGGCGAGAACGGCGGAGACTTCTCCTTCGATGATGACTTTTAAGTCAACCCCCCTCGTCTCTTTTGCGTCTTTTCTCTTGATACCCTTGTATTATCTACAACAGATCGGTACATGTCACGACGTCCGTGTACTCCTTGATGGAGCGCGGATGTCCCAGCGCATACACGGAGCAAAGCGGCACGCGTCGCGGGCTGGAGGTCAATTCTCTCGTAGGGTTCGCCTGAGCTGAGCTCTCATTTCATATTTTGTCGGACATGAACGGCGTTGAGGGGCGGTTTTCGTTTGATGAGAAGAGCGGCAAGGAGCTCTCGTACTATTGGATGGAGGCAACGATTGGGAGGACATGATGACGCTCTTGAAGGAGCATATCTTAGGTTAGTGTTTGCAGACCATGTCTGATAATTGATTTATGAAAACAACTTTCCTCGAGAATGCTCCTTGTGCGACCAGACGATTTTCGGCAGCCGAGTGAGGCTATCTGCTGTTTTCGCATGACTTCCCAGCGATCTTGCACCCGCACACTAATGCACTCATTTCTTGCCCTTCTTCTTCTTGCCCGCACCCCCTTGTGCATGGCCTTGCTGCGACTGTTGTGCCTGCGCCGGTTGTCCTGATGCCACCTTGCCATCGGGCGCCTCCTCTTCCTTGCCAGCCGCGGCCGGCGCATCAACCATGTCCTCCTCGGCCGTCTCCGGCAGTGCGGCCATGCCGCGTCCCAGCCGACCGAGACTCAGAATAAGGCGTGAAACCTCGGCGGCCTTGTGGGTTCGGTAGCGTAGGGTGACGCCGCTCACGGGATCGAACGTCTTGAGAACGAGACGGCCGCGTGGCGGCTTGAGCGCTGGGGCATCGGGCATCGCAGCGTCGACACCCGCGCCTCCTGACGTCTTTGCGACGCTGGACTGGGCGGTCTTGATTGAGTAGGCTGTTGTGATGCGGGTCTGGGGTGGGGGAGCGCATTAGGGGTTAGCTCTGCTGCGTCGATGGAGTGGGAGGTTTGGGTTAAGATATTGTTCTGATAGGGAGCGGGCGCGGGCTGTCATACGGTTGATGGGCGGGCTTTGAGGAGCAGCGAGGACTGCTCAAGCCATTCTTGGCTGGTGTTGTAGGTCGGCATGATTGCGTGAGGGGTGCTTCCAATGGCGGGCTGTGGCGTAGCAGACAAGTGTCGCTTATGGCGTGGAGTACTCCGAAAATGCACGAGCAGCTTCGAGTAATGCGGTATGCTCGAGGCAGTCGGTTGAGTGGCGCACTGGGTTCTGGAGGAGAGCTTGGGTGGTGGGTGTCGTCTTTGGAGGTTGGCCGTGATGTTGGAAATTCGCTGTCGTGTGTTACTCGCCGCCGCGGGGCCAGTTTCTGGTCCCACCCAGGCCAGGTGCTCGACAGACGCCTTGGTGGCCCCTGTCGCTTCCTTCCAAACCTCTGGGGTAGGCGCCCCACTCTAGCTGGCGTCCACGGTTCTCAGCTTCATCGATCCGGAGGGGTTAAGAACACAAATACTTCCAAGTAGCATAGTAGCAACATAATCTGACGACGTTCTCTGACTTGGTCTGTATTCGAATGCATCCGAATCGTATAGTCCAGATTTATGGTGGCAGCAATGAATTTAATAACGGCGTGCAAACACAAGGTCATTCATTGTATATGATTGGCAGTGGTTACATGTGCATGGCAGGCATCGCCTCCAGACATCCTGCTGGGTATCTTCTTCCGTCGATCTATGTTATTCAATTCGTCCGTGCCCTCAGCACGACCAGGTCGTCACACACTCCCCTTGCGGCTTCAAGCATGGGGGTCCGGCACCCAGAACAAAACCTCCTGGTCTGCTGTGGCGAAGAAGTTGTACCGGGGATTCCAAGCAAGCACGGCCGCCTCGCGCTTGTCCTCCAGAACTGTTAAAGGATCTAGAACCTGCTCATCGGACGGCGTACCCTGCGTGTCCCATACCAAGACATCCTTCTTCGACCCGCTGAGCACGTACCGGCCGTCCACTGTGAATGAGCAGTCCCCGCTGCTTTCCGGGCTAGATCCTTCGTCTGCGCCAAAGCCTTCGGCCGACTCTCCCGCTGCCCGTCGCCTCGTTCCTCCCTCGGGCTTGCGCAGATATGCTTTTAGGTGACCATCAAATGCATCTAGCAAGAAGTGCCCGTTACCTCTTGTTCCTAGAAGGATGTGTTTTCCGTCGTTCGAAAACTCAAGTTTCGTCCAGCCTTTCATGGAGAAGTCCTTGTCGACAGAGCGGACAGCATCGACGACATCAAAAACTCCAAAGGGCGCCTTGTCAAAGTTACGGCAGTCATATAGGAGGACCGAGCCACTGGCTGGCGAAGCCACGCCAAAGACATTGCCCGAGGGGTCATAGGCGGCCAGAGTAGGTTGGTTGAGAAAGAGCTGACCACACCACTGCTTTGACTTGATATCCCAGAGGCGGACTGTGTCGTCCTTGGCGCAGGAAATGAAGTTGTCCGTGCCAGGGTGTACTGCTAGGCACGTCACGGCTTTCTCATGGCCCTCGAAGTAACGGATGAAGGAGTTGTCGTGGGTCGCGAGGTATCGGATCTGGTCTAGGTTGTCGTCATTAGCTTCAATCTTGACAGTTTCTTCTGTGGGAATGGCGTGTTTCTGCCTACCATTCTGCTTAGTACTGGCGTAGATGATGCTGGACGTTGTATGGGTGAACTTGGCTAGCTTGACGCCATATTTCTTGCTCAACAGGCTCTTCTCGTGCCTGCCCTCTCGAACATTGTAGATCTGGATCGTTTCGTCGCTTTCCGAGGTCATGAGAAGCTCGCCAGGGTCGTCAAAGTCAAGGGATAAGATGTGAGGAGTGGAACGGCCATCTTTGATGTCTTCTCTGCGGAACAGCTGCTATTGCGTCAATACGGAGCAAGTGAGTTTAGCGACATCAAAAGTAGGGCGCACCTTTGTCGGCCGGAAGCTTAAGATGACGTCGCTGACGCGAGATGTACTACTGGGCGTGTTTCGCGTGATGTTTAATGAGTTGCCGTTTGTCGAGGCGGCGTCGCGGTCCAAGTCCATCGGCGTGGAAGCCATCTTGGGTAGCTATGTAGGAGGGCACCTTCGTAGAGGACCAGAAAGTTGTCTGCGTTGCTCGAAGAGATTCGTGTGGTGTTCCTCGGGGCAAAGAATGGTCCGAAAGGGCGGCGTATGTTTGGGTCAGAGTCGATCGAAGCAAGTCGCAGGTGGCCTGGGCAGGGTCGCGTCTGTCAACGTGAACAGTTGGTGCTGGCTCTTGGGAGCAAGACGATGGAGGGGCAGCGTACTGTGCAGAATAGTGCAGCGTAGGAACGGTCCATCCATTCAGGCCAAAACAGCTTTCTGCTGGAGCTTGGTCTTGGGCCTTGGCATGTTTCCCAGCTTCTCAGTTTGCTACCCGGCAAAAGCCGCCCGTGTGGGGATCGAGGTGAGTGACCCCAGCGGTTGTAGGGATGGCAATGCAGGGACCGTCCATTGCTCATAACGCCTGAGCCTTGGGGTAGGAAGCGTGCACGCGCCCTCCGGATATCGGACTTGCTGAATGAGGTTGAAAATTATGTCGCTGTCCGGTGCCGCGTGGCAGCATTGGACAGAGCTATAGCAGCGCCTGTTACAAAGTCAAAAAGCCATTGAGTAAGCCAATTCCAATCAAGGTCAGCACAATTGTCAGCCTGCCACGTTGTCAATTGTTTGTCCCGAAAACCGCTCTGTGGAAAGCTGCTGCATGTGCTGGTGCATCTCACTCAGCAAGGTAGAGAGAGGTCCTTACACTCCTGAAGCTGCCCACTACTTGCCTAGGGGTACTATGCTAACCGCGACAAGCCGAGCCCGGCATTGCATCGCGACCTCAATCCGACTTTCGACTCACCAACCTTCGGCGCACGACCCTCGACCTACAAGCTCTCCTGCAGCATCGCCCAGCACCCTTTGACCTGTGCCAGAGTCGCTCCAGAAGAACCAGCATCCGATCAAGTCTGGTCTCGAAGCCTCCGGCGCCATGTCAACAACGCTGGGGTAATTCCTTCCCACGCTCCCCGTCCCTGGCTTTGCGCCGATGCTCTTCCCGGCCAGACCCAGCTGACTCTTTGTACAGCGCCTTCCTCGCTGGTGGCATCGCCGCCTGCGGTGCCGTCACAGCCACACACCCTTTCGAGACGGTCAAGATCCGGTGCGTCCCCGTTATGCGGATACGCATGTCTAGTATATTGAAGTCCTCGGCTGACCGTGACACGCGCCGAACAGGATGCAGCTTCAGGGCGAGCTCCAGGACAAAGGCCATCAACCACACAAGTACAGAGGACCCCTCCAGGGAGTGTCGGTCATCGTGCGGAATGAAGGCGTCAAGGGTATCTACAGGGGAATAGGGAGCGCATACATCTATCAAATCCTGCTCAACGGCTGCCGACTTGGTTTTTACGAGCCCATGCGTGGCACCCTGACCAAGCTCGTGTTTGATGACAGCAAGGTCCAGAGCCTGGGCGTCAACATGATTTGCGGTGCCGGCTCAGGTATCATCGGTGCCGCCATGGGCAGCCCGTTCTTTCTCGTCAAGACAAGACTGCAGAGCTTCTCGCCATTTCTACCCGTCGGCACCCAGCACAACTACAAGAACGCATGGAACGGCTTCACTTCCATCTACAAGGCCGAGGGTGGCCGTGGTCTCTACAGAGGCGTTGGCGCCGCCATGATCAGGACTGGCTTTGGCAGCTCTGTACAGCTCCCCACCTATTTCTTTGCCAAGAGGAGACTGGTCCGTCACTTCGGCATGGAGGAGGGGCCCGCTCTCCATCTCGCCAGCAGCACCGTCAGCGGCTTTGTTGTCTGCTGCGTCATGCATCCTCCAGGTCCGTCCTCTCTCTTTCTTGGTTTTTTGGTAGCTCCCGAGTTGCAATGCTAACTCACAGCCAGACACAATCATGTCTCGTCTTTACAACCAGAATGGAAACCTGTACAAGGGCGTCTTCGACTGCCTCCTCAAGACCATCCGGACCGAGGGCTTGTTCGCCATTTACAAGGGCTTTGTCCCGCATCTTGCTCGCATCCTGCCCCATACTATCCTGACATTGAGCTTGGCGGAGCAGACGAACAAGCTGGTCCGCGTTTTGGAAACCCGTATTTTGAGCCCGGTGGCGTTGGAAAGCCCATGAGGCTTCTTGGTTGGGATGTAACTGTGCCATACATATATAGAGGATAGGGATAGACAAACAAGGCGGTGGAGGTGTTGTGGGGTGTAAAAACGTGCGGACGGCCGCCACGAGGAAATCATCACTGGGTAGCGTCTGTGTCGAAAGGGGTGCATCTCGAAACCATGTACCTGTTAGCCATACTCGTCACTGCGAATATTACTTTTTTTTGACCTTTTTTTCATTCAGTACCCAGTAGCCCTCAACCGCGAAGGGACCTTTCGCAGCCGTAGCACAACTGGTTCGTGGTCCCCAGCGCCGCAGCGTCATCCACCGTCAGGCCTATCTCACCTTTCCAGCGCGCCTCTCCCAACTCATCCCTCGTCATGCCACACATGCCACAGGCGTCCCTGCCGGCAGGCTTCTCGAGCTTGCCTGTCGTGCGCACGACATTGGCGATGACATTAGGGTACTTGTCCTCGACCTCGGCAAAGTGCCGCGCCATGACGTCCTCGATGCTCAGCTCCTTATGCGAGACAACGCTGCCGCTGGCAACGCCGACGCCGGGGTCATCCGCCGTCAACCCGGCCATGGCCACATCGGCCATGCTGTTGTAGGCGACAATCTCCTTCCTCAGGATGTCACGCAAGGGGTAGTATACCGGAAATTCCCACTGCCGCCCCGCTACATTACGGCTGCCCGTCTCCGTCTCCATCTCAGTCTTGCCCGTCAGCGCCGCAAAACTGGTCAGAGGGAAGCTGCCGTCAGAGACAAGCCAGGGAATGGCGTATCCACGCCCCTTGGCGGTCTCAGACAGGGTCAGCTCGGCGAGGGCTGTGGTGTTGTAGCCCATCATGAGCGCTGTGCATCCCCTTTGTGCAGCAATGTGGAAAAGGAGATGACGAAGGAAGAGGCGGAGGACGTCGACGCGGGAGGTGACAGATGGGAGGCTCTCGAGTAGGTGGCGCAAAGCGGCGGTGGGCTCCACATCAGCTTTTAACCCAGGCAGAGCTGTCCAGTCTATGGTTTGGGCATCGAGAACAGCGCTGATGGGAACGGAGTCGATGCATATATCTGGGAACCGGTCACAGTATTTCTGCAGCAGGTTGGCTGAAGCTAGTTGTGAGGCGGGCGTGGATGGTGCCAGGTTGGTGTCGATGTGGACGACGTGGAGTTCATAGACATTGCGTGGATTCGCATCTTTGAGCCACCGTAGGTTGGCGTCCAAGACCTGTAGGAGGCCCGCGGAGGAGGAGCCGAATGAGAGGCCAAGTAGGTATCTTGGTGGCCGACCTGTTGAGGCGCGGAGTTCCTTCAGTGGTTGGCTCAGGCGCTTGACGACCTTCTGTGAGACATAGGCAGAGAAGCAGTTACTTCAGATGTTAGAATGGGGGTTTCAGTCGGAATCATTGTGGTCCGGAAGACATACTCGCAGAGAGAATCGAGTCTTACAAGGATGGTGGCGGGGTTCACCTTGCATCTCTTGCACGGCTTGTCCTGCTTGTCCCCCATCGTAGTTGCGCTTGGGCATCGATATCAATATTCCGGAGATGTCAATAACAAGATCAGGTACCCAGATTTGCAGGAGCCAGGTGAGAGACGTGGGGTGGTTGAGATTCAGGTGGTATGTGGTATGCTTTCTGTTGAAGATAATGATGAGTCAGGAGAATTTTCTGTGCATATTCTCCATGGCCAAGTGCTCTTTACAAGCTCAATCAATATATGGCAAACTACTTAGCCTCCCTATCTATGTTGTATGATCAATGCAATGCGTAGACTTAAATTCAGCACGTGCATCTTTTCCTCCACTCAATAATTCACCCAGCCAACACACCAACGTTGGCTCTCGCGAATGTATGAGTGGAATTACTGGCGAAGTCGATTTTTTTTTATTCTTTGCTTCTTCATGCACCAGCCAATGTGGGACGGAGAGTATGTCAGCGCTCCTAAGGATAAAGACACCGGGCCCAGAGCCTACAAGTCCAAGAAAGCAGAGCTCTCTCATCGTGTAAATTTCCAGCAAAGAGCCTACATAGGAACTGATCATGCGCTGTGGCGCACATGCATCTGACCCATGGTCGCTGAAGGCACTGATCTCGATTATTTTGTTTTCAGGTTGATCGATTGCTTGTAGACGAGGATTAAGCCCCACAGCCTGTTTTTACGCCCCGAGTTCACTGACCGCTCATTAAAAGGAGAATTGAACAAAACAAGCTTCTGGCTACAAGCTAATCGGAACAACACATCTCAGATCTGATGCAGCAGACCCCCCAGACTGGCGTAATAGGGCGACGAGAGAAGAGTTCAGGCAGTAGCGCAGAAGTGGAGGCGTGTCTACAGGCTGTTTCAGACGTCCAGCAAACACATGGGTGCGACAAGCACTGAGCAAGAGCCACCGCATGGACTGCTGTGAACTTAGGTACAGTGGGGAGACAAAAAAACGACGGATTGCCATTATGAGAAATACTGACTTAACTTTCAAAATATTATTATAAAATAGAGAAGATAGACATTAGTAATCTAAAAAATAGACGCTACAGATTTAGTAAGGTTCTATTAGACTTATTAGAATCACTATTTACAGTGATCTATAGGATAAGTAGTAGAGGTCAGAAAACTATATATTTTCGTGTGGAATCGGAAATCCGTCGTTTTTTTTTATCGCATGACTGTCAAGCTGGTGCCAAAAAAAGCCGCGTGGCGATTCCACCACCAATTCCATCACCACTAATTCTAGCTATAGAGGCCAAGGTAGACCTCCAAGCACATCCAGAAAGCGTCAATCACTGAATTGACTAAATACTACAGATGATGCGAGATATAATAGAAATAAAGGCCAGGATAATTGAATGATAGAAACTGGGAAGTACTTCTATTGATATAGGGGTCCCTAACTAATACAAGTACCTATCTTTTTCCCACGCGGCTCTTTTTGGCACCAGCCTGACTGTACCTTAGACACCTTGTCTTAGGATCCTGGTAGGTAGGTTGGCTGAGAGGCTATCACAGTGCGGACCATAGGCACCTTCACATCCATTCTACCTACCACCTGCCATGACGTCAAATACAGCATCCCAACATAAAGGTACCTAGGTACCTACGTACTACCTACCCCTCGTAGGTACCTTACTTTGGGTGCGGCACAGTGCAGCATTGTCTCCACTGATGGGCGATGCGACTAGAGCGGTCACCGTAATCCAGACCTTTCCAGCCCATCCTCATCTCTTTCCCTCTCCTCCAACCGACTGCTACCCACATGGACCCATCTGCCATTGTCGAGGCTGGATGAAACGAACTCTACTACTTGATTGCTGACCCTTGATTGTTGCCATCTCCCTGGTCTGTACCCGCCGTCTCATAATCGCATGAAGCAGATCTGCGCCTCCGCCCCTGGCCCCGCCCGACGGCCTCACCATCAGATGGCGCTTCAGTCTTGAAACCTGCGACACCTTCGTGCCAATCCTTGGAAAGCTTAGCACTCTGCACATGCCGCATCCTGACTGAGACACCCCTTGATCACCACGAATCCTGCGAGGAACCACTACAACTCGACGGATCGTCCTTCGGGACACACTCGAGCTTTCCCTTCGTTCTGTTTGTTGATTGTCATTGCACTTCTTGCTCCTTCTTGTCCATCCACCTGCCTCCCCAACAACACCGTCATCGCCCACTCTCCTGAGCGCTACTCGCCAGTGAGGTAACGCCCGTCAACAGCCGACGCCAATTCTTTTCCATGCATCGCTTTCACGACTCAGCAACTAATAGTGATTTCCGCTTTATCCAGACGAGACCAGGCTGGCACCCATTGGCTCAAATAATCCAGCCGTGAACGGCCTCATCACCATCCCCCTCGAGAGCTACCTCGCTTGACGCATGCATCACGGTCACCTACCATGGCTGCCGTATCACAGCAACTGCGCCCCGTGCTTCCCGAGCGAGGTACAACTATCGCCATACCAACCGCAGCACCTCCAGCGTTGATTTCGAGCGACGCCAATCAGACTCGTCTACGGAGCCGATCCATGCTTGACACTTATGCTTCTCCTGTCAACCAGAATGGCAGCTTCGAGTTTGATCGCGAGGTCAAAAGCGGCCATGTACAAAAGCGCACCCAAAAGACCAAGGTCAGTCTACCTCTGGCCCATATCGAATTACCGGACTTCCGCTAACGTACAGGCAGACCTGGAAATCCATCTACCTCGTTTTGCGACCCAATGCCCTTTCGCTGTACAAGACGGACAAAGAGGACAAGCTGAGACACAAGATCAACCTTTCCGACCTTACTGCCGTAGCCCTGCTCCGTGATCCAAAGCAAAAGCGAAAGCATGTCTTCGGCTGCTTCTCACCCGCCAAAAACTACCACTTCCAAGCGAAAGACGATAACGACGCCCAGCAATGGGTTGACCTAATACGGACGTATGCAAGGATTGACGAAGAAGAGGAAGAGTTGCTGCTGGCAAGTCCCGTCGCCCAACGAGGATCGTACCTCCCACCTATTTCGAATGGCAGCTACGCCGATCCGGCTTTGCGTGAAAGGGTGACATCCAGCTCTCCCGAGCCTTTGGACCCTCCTGCGCCTCGCTTTATTTCTACCGATAAACGTCGTCCGTCAAACATGTTGGACTCTTCGGGCTACTCTGGCAATGAATTGGCCTCTCATTCCGACTTTTCCGACACTGAAATGCAACGCCTTCGGGGCATGTCCATTGAGGATCTCGCTGGACAGTCCCCACAAGACAGCGGCGTCTTGTCAGACTCAGGCCTACCCGACAGACCACAGATGAAACACCGGAATTCAAGCCAGGTCAGCGGCCTCAACCTCGAGCACGACCCAGATCGTGTCATTTGGCAAGGCTGGCTGTGGTTCCTTCGCAACAAGGGAGGGGTAAGGCAATGGAAGAGGCAGTGGGCAGTGCTGCGGCCTCGAAACTTCATCCTCTACAAAGACGAGTCTGAGTACACTGCGCAGTTCCTTCGACCCATGTCAGCTATCGTCGACGTTGTGGACATCGACCCGGTCAGCAAGACCAAATGCCACTGTTTGCAGCTCATCACCGACGAGAAGAGCTACCGCTTTTGTGCTCCTGATGAAGAGTCGCTGGTGCTCTGTCTGGGCGCCTTCAAGAGTCTCCTTGCCAAACGGCGAGAGCTAGAGGCACGAGCAGCCGCAAATGCAAGCCATGCGACTGCGATACCGGCACCAGTGACCACTGTGTAAACTGCACACCGCGTCTTCTGCAATTCACTTTTGATTCTACCTTCTGCTACCCAAGTGTGGGTGTCCTACCACGGGTAGGCGCCATTGTAGGCCATGAGGCCATGTATACTGCTGTATAATCTCTTTTACGACACGACGTATGAATCCCCACGATGTAAGACTGGAAGCACGTCAATTGCGCGACCCAGCTTGCTACCCTGTTTATTTTGTCAGTTCGAGCCAATTGATAGTGTTCCCTAAGCCTCAGACGGCCTTGGAAGACAATCTTTGTACATAGAAAACCATAGGGGTCTTCCTCACTTGTCATTGACATTTGGCCCTCCCACTCCCGTGGAATCCAATGCGATTCAGATTGACTCTTCTTGAACGGGGCTCTCTCCCAATCCACAATGATAGTTGGTATGTGGTCGATGACCACCTGCTCAATGGATACGACGATGCAACGACACCAAAACCCTTTGAATGCGATGTTCTTCTCGAGGCCCGTCCTTCTTGGGTGTAGCCGGTGTAGGCAGGCAGGCAGGTAGGTAGTAAATTGAACCACGTGTATGTGATATCTTCACAGCATACTTGTTGCATGTCTCTATCATTTCATTTCCAAATGAACTGTGTCAGACTTCCTTGTTGTCACTGACATCAAGTCAGCGTAAGTTGTGGCCATGGAATATTCCGTACAAATCAAAGTGCAGGTTGCTGTGTCACAGACCTGTGAGGAAAACCACTACACCACATAAGACATGTTGAAGCATGATGCTCGGTCATTAACGCGTGTCGTTGCTGGGAAAGCGTCGACCAGTGCATCCCTGTTCTAGACCACCAAGACCCAGTCCTGAACGTGCCGTGTCCCCCTGTCCCTCATGCCTAATTTGATAATCCAAAGAAAGCATCGTCGAACTGCACATCGTCCATGTTGTCGCCAGCATAAAACATATCGTCGAAGCTGCTGCCGTCCCCGTTATTGCCAAGGTTCATGTCAAGGTCCATGTTGCCACCGATGCCATCCAGATCGAATATGTCATTGTCCACGGCAGCCGTCGACTGCGGGTCGCCCGCCTTCTGGTCGCCTTGAATTTTAGGCGGTTCCGTAGTTGTCACGGCCGTGCTGGCGGTAGTGGCCACTGACTGCACAGGAGCTGTGACTGGCAGCAGGCCATCCAGGGTGGACATTTCAGCCGCTGCGGGCACACCAGACGTCGTACCCATGTCGGGCTGCGGTGCCACGTCCGCCGTTGGTTGGCTTTGCGAGTCCACAGACGGATCGAGACCGAAGGTGATGTCTGTAAAGTCAAACTCGGACCCGTTGCCCCCGCCGCCTTGGTTCTCTCCGCCGCTAAGGTCAAAGAGGTCATCCATCGGCGCCTCGGGGGCCGTCGACATGGAGGGCTCCGGTGCGACAGACGACGTTGCTGGAGTCTCTTCTGATTTAACAGGGATGCTATCCATCGGAGCCATCATGGCCTGTGGCACCGACGGCGTTGGTTCGCGCTTGATGTCCGCTTTCGGCTGTACGGGAGTCGGCATGCTGTCATTGCCGCCCATGTCAGGTATGGGCGCCATCGGCGCCATCGGCGGCGGTGCAGGACTTTCTTGCGCAGCAGAAAACGGAGTAGACTGGGTAGGTTCCTCCTTGAGCGGGGGTGAGGGCGGTGATTTCTGGGCAAGTTCAGGACTGGCGACAACCAGGGTGACCGAGGCTGGTGATGCGATCATGGGCGCAGGCGAAGCCTTGATCGCCTCTTCTGGCTGTGGCGCGCGGCGTTGTTGAAGACGGTCCAAGTCCCTCTGTAAAGCCCCTTTCGCTCTCATCTGCAGAGACTCGTCAGCAGGGCTGTATGGATGGATCGTGGTAAGGGAAAGGGTGGGCTTACGACTTCACTTTCTAGATCATTGAGCGCCCAGTGGAAATTCTCAATGGTTTCTGGCAGACGAGTCTGAAGCGATGCATGGATCTGAGAGACATTTGTCGATTCGGTTGCTTGGTCGATGCCTTGAGGGCCTTGCCAATCTGTATGATCTGGGTGACCAGGGTCAACATCACCTGAGTCGGGGGTTTGGAGGGAGAACGACTCACGACGTCGTTCAGCATGTATTGCAGCTGGTCAAGAGGGTCTTTCGGTTTATGTGACATGGTGCTTTGATGTATGACGACAGGAACGGCGGCGGGCCTGCTTCTTGTGATCGCGAAGTAAGTAAGATGGCAATTGCAAAAGCCAGCGTGAGGATGAATATGAGGGTTCGTCACTGGCATCCAACTGACACCCTACCGGCCTGGGTTGACTGATTGAGCTCTCCTTTCTCAACTGGGCAGTCCCACCTGGGGGTCCTGTGCACGGGCCAGCGACCATTATCTGGGCATACCAGCGTTTCAGCAAATCACTGGAGACCAGCACGTGATGGGGCGTAGACTTTCGATTCCTGGACGTCTTGCTGCCAAGGTCTCTGGTTCGTGATGCACGTCTTTCCTGGACCAAGTTCGACGCGCAGCGCGTACAGTCAGCCATATGAGTATCGCTGTATATTTCATGAATAAATAATCCGTCATGTGGTTCAAATTGTTAGGCGAGGCACACTCGGCTTATGTGTCTGCGACTCACACAATTAGACAGGCAGCTTGCATCCAGCCCATGAAAGCATATGAAGACGCCTATATATGATTGCCACGCACACAAGAACCAGGGCTTGTCTGCTTGCCGCTAATGCGCCCCAAGTCCATATCGATTACGCTTGCAGAACATCGATCTACACCAGGGATGTGCAAGCACCAGCCGAGGGCAGAACAGAAAGACCCCAGACAACCTACACAAACACTAGCAGGCGAGGATGCTGATTATCAGGATGTTGATGTCGCCGCAGTTTTGGTCTTATATACATGCTGAGAAGAAGAGGATCCTACTCTCTGCGGCCCAAGTCCATGGCATTGCTCTCGATGCTATCAATGTTCGATCCTGGTCTTATATCCGACAGAGCCATGGGTTTGGGAACCCCGAGCGGCTTTCGAGTAACACGTGATCAGCACTGCAAGAATTCAAATCTATGGAGCCTGCCAAGCTCAAGGCAGTCTTTTTTTTTAAAAGGTACTGACTGTACTGGACGTCGCATTACACGACATCATGACGAAGCTACCAAGTTCGGGTCCTGAGGAGCGCTATAATCTCATTTCGTGGTCCAGCTTGTACAAAACAGGTCCTCGCAACAACACGGTCGTGAACTCATTGGTCACATCAAGGTAAACGTGTATTATTGGTCCACATGTTGCAATGTGTATTGAATAATTGAGTGTAGGATTGTTATTGTGTGAGATGTCCGTGAACCTGGTACACCGTCCAACTTGACAGGTAAACAACAGGATCGTTTGACCGTAAGTAACATCGGACTAATGCTTTGTTCACCGGCTACTGCGATTAGAAACTTTCGACCTCCTTTCGTCGCCTTGATCCCCTTATAACGATGCACCACACCACAGTTCATCAAAGTGAGCGTTTGAAAGCACCACCTCAACGACACTCAATGCCGATGGCTTCTAAACGAACGAGCCAGAAAGCATGTTAGTCTACTCGACTCACGGCTGACTTGACGTGCATATTGATCAATGGGACAGCAACTGCCCTGTGCGATCATGCTGCCATTACCGTCCATCTCAGCCAATGTTTGCCTGTGTTGCCAACTCGATTACGAGGGAAAAGCGCCTCACATGTAATGCTATCATTGCTGGACCAAATGCATGCAGGAAGCATGCCGCGTTTGCTCTATTATCTTTTTTCTTTTTTTCTCGATAAGTCAATTATGGGATTGGACTGATCCAAGACTTTCTGAGACAGGTTTGTCGGTGAGACAGCTTTACCCGCCGTCAATCTTTATCTACCTTAGGTACCTGGGTACCTGGTCCTCAGGCACATGGGCATCTTCCCGTGCCCCGAAAACCCTACATTGCTCCCCACGCTAGGTACCTTACCTAGCCTGTGGCTTTTCAGGGTGGAATCCACATTCCTTCAACTCCGAAGAGCTGGAGTAGACAACAGCGCCATTGTGTACTTTGAACGTTCTGCGTCCACGTTGCCTTTCAACCAGGGGTCTCGCGAGTAGCTGTCATGTCGAAGCTTGCCATGCTGACTGGATCAGTGAGGCCAGGTCCCATGCCTGTGGCACCTTGACGCGCTGGAGGTTAGCCTCTGCTGCCTCTCAACGCCAACACACATCAGGCTAGCTCCCTCGCTTAGGCAGGCTCGCCACGGATACAATAGTGCTGTGGCTCCAGTCTACTTGCCTTCCTCGCCCTTATCACCCGAGGGGCGGAGTACCCTGAGCTCCCCTCACTAGCAGCGCTCATCTCACCTTGCTGCCCTGCCACTCTGTCTGCCTCTTGCTGTCCAAGTCTGGTCTCCACTCACCGTCCCATCATCCCCTCATTCAGATCCATTAAAGTTCCTCCTCCTCACGTCCCATTTGTCTTCTCTCCAACGTTCATCCAAAGAGCAATATCGGAGGGCAAAGCGCGTTACTACTCGTAGGAGGGCTTCTTCAGTCTTTTTCCTTTTTTTTCCTCTCCCTCAGTCTCCGTCTCCGTCTCCGTCTCCGCCGTTCTCGTCCTCTCGTCAACGTCTGGTTTCTCATTCCTCGTCCCTTTACGGCCCACCGCATCTTCCTCAGCGTGCGCAGTCTCACGTCCTACGTCTCGGCCTGTCTTGCTCCAACGTTGCCGCCTTTCGTCCCGTTTCGTAGCGCTCGACCCTTCCGGTACTTTCCCCCGCCTTCATCCGCCGACCGTCTCGACAGCAAGTCGCCGAAGCTCCTAGCCTTTGCGAACCAAGCTTGCGAGACATTCGCTTCGTTCGACCGCCGCAGCATTCGGAACTCATTTTTGGCCGTCGACCAACCTCGCCGCAGTCGGGACAATCCAGTTCTCGGGCGAACCACCAATCACCTCGGCGCAACTCTCTCTAATTCAGATACTGCAGACTTGCCGCCATCGCGACCAATCTTCCAATGGCCGACAACGGGACCAATGCAGCTCAGCTGCCTCCCCCTCCTCAGTCCAACCAGGGCGCACCTGGCTATGAAAATGGCCAGAAGCCTCCCCCTCCCCTGCACATCCCGCAGAACAACAATCCCATCCCGACAGCCATCACCTCACCTTTGTCTGGCGTTGACCAGGCTCTTTCGCCTGGCAGCGCTGGAGGCTTTGGCCGCCGTGCTGCTCCGGAGCCCAACAAGCGTGCCCTCTACATCCGGGGGCCTCGACCAGCGCGTAACGGAAGATGTCCTGCGGCAGATATTCGAGACGACTGGCCATGTCCAGAACGTCAAGATCATCCCCGACAAGAACGTAAGCTTCACTTCTCGTGTCTTGGCACACGACGCGCAGCTGACACGATTTTTCAGCAAAAGGGCTACAACTACGGTTTCGTCGAGTACGACGATCCTGGTGCGGCCGAGCGCGCTATGCAGACCTTGAACGGACGTCGTGTTCACCAATCTGTACGGCTTCCGAGAACATGATTACCCCCAGCTCGCCCACTGACATGTCACAGGAAATCCGCGTCAACTGGGCTTACCAGTCCAACACAACGAGCAAGGAGGACACCTCGAACCACTTCCACATCTTCGTGGGCGACTTGTCGAATGAGGTCAATGACGAGATTCTTTCTCAAGCCTTTGCTGCCTTCGGATCCGTCTCTGAGGCTCGTGTCATGTGGGATATGAAAACTGGCCGATCCCGGGGTTACGGATTTGTCGCCTTCCGGGACCGCCCTGATGCGGAGAAGGCTCTGAGCTCCATGGATGGCGAATGGCTGGGTTCCCGCGCTATCCGCTGCAACTGGGCGAACCAGAAGGGCCAGCCCTCGATTGCCCAGCAGCAGGCCATGCAGGCCATGGGCATGACCCCGACGACCCCTTTCGGTCACCACCAGTTCCCCGCGCATGGGATGGCCTCCTACGAGGTCATTCTGGCTCAGACCCCGAACTGGCAGACGACCGTCTACGTTGGCAACCTCACTCCTTACACTACCCCTAACGACGTTGTACCGCTCTTCCAAAATTTCGGCTTCGTCGTCGAGTCTCGTTTCCAGGCAGACCGTGGATTCGCTTTCATCAAAATGGAGAGCCACGAGGCTGCCGCTATGGCCATTTGCCAGATGAACGGCTACAACGTCAATGGCCGGCCCCTGAAATGCAGCGTATGTACACACCCTCCTGTCTCGCTCCCGCTATTTCCTTTGCGCCCAGAAGTCACGACGTGCAAAAAAGCTGACGCAGTTATAGTGGGGCAAGGATAAGACACCCAACGCCGCGGGTGGCTTCGACCCTGCTCAGCAGGGCTACAGCCCGCAGAGCGCCACTGCTCCTGGTGCCTACCCCGGAACGCCCACTGCGTACTTCCCGCAATACGGTGGTAAGCAGAGTATTTCGTCCGTCTCGAGTGTTTTTAAAACTAATGATCGCATGTTTGTAGCGCAATACAGCGGTCAGCCTGGTAACTACGGAGGACCGGCTGCTCAGTCACCGGCCGGCTACGGAGCTCAACCCATGGCATACGGTGGACCCCAGAGTGCAGGTGGCTACGGCCGTGGGCAGCAGCCCCCCAGCGGCCAGTGGCAGCAAGGACCTCAGGGTCAGGCTTTCAACAACGGCTACGGCGGTTACCAAGGTTAATGCGAAATCGACTTGTTGCTGTCATTTCGATTCGCCGCGGCAGCCTTTCAATATGGGCGGAGGATGACCACTGGGGCCTCTGTCCTCCAAGACGTTGACCCCTGAGGTACACCGCCAACCCCTTTCTGCGTGGGCATATGCCGTTGCCAGGAAAGACATGTGTATGTCGATGAATCATGACGACGATCATGCTGGTCGTGCGCGACGGCGGGATAAGGAGATGAAAGTGACGGCGGGGTCGTTTGCTTCCATCGCACGGTGGTGGATTTTCAGTTCTTTCTCATGGACCTGTCCCGTCTTGCTCTCTGGTTCTCTGTCTTCGTCTTCGTCTCTGGCTTTATCTCTTCCTTGTCGTCTTGCCGTGATTCACTCTGCCAAATGCATGTTTCCATTCCCCTACTCTGTCACGCGTGGCTTCAAAATTTCGAGTTCATTCGGTCTCCTCTCCCATTTCTGTCACACAAGAAACGCATTCATATTTTTCTCTGCTCTACTCGACAAGTCACTGCTTTCCTCATCAGACGCTACTGTTGGATACCACCTCCGCAAGACGGAACTGTTCATTAACGAGATTATGACTTGTTTTGCAATACCCAGTTAGCCCGTCGGACTGCGAAGGAGCGGGCACTGGATGCCAAGCCGAAGAGAGGAAGCTACGAGATGCGTGCATTCGACCGGTAGCCGAGACGAGGAGACGGACAATTCTGGTGTGCGACGGACACGCCAAGTTGGACGGTTTGTGTTTAAACCTGTGTGTTCACATACTACATGTTTGTTCGATATGTATCAAATGAAGGCCGTGTCGCCGTCCGTCACATATAAAGCTGTTCGCACTGAGCCCCTTGCGACAATGGCCATGGACCATATGTTTCAAGAAGGCTCACAACGGCAAAATAAACGAGCCCGAGGTTGACCATGCAGCTCTTCGGCGGGGTCAGGAATCCCACATGTCACCGTGTTAGTCCACAGACTACATCAGATCGCTGAACATCTAGGGAATGGAAAACTGACAGCTAGGCCAATGTTATCGACCTAGGAGATACAGGGCGTGCTTCATGGGGTATGCAGTCTGAAGCTTACAGATGGAGGCAAGTTCGTGGTTGGGGATCGAGGAGCCTGAGAAACCCGGGCGCGGTTCGTCTCGCCATGTTCATGCCGAATCATTTTAGGTAAAGGTACCTCACTCGTGCCAGGAAGGATAAAATACTAACTTTTCCTAGCTCCACGAGTCTTGAACGCCAATAGAGTTGGCCAAAAGTGGCCTAAACACCAAAAGAGTGAGCCAGCCATGCGGTAGTGATCCGCCTCGGTTGCCTGCGTCCTTGCTGGACGGCACGATGAGATGCCAAAGGCCGCAATACGCCCGGACTGTAAAAGGCATATCAGACGAGACCGGACCGTAGGTAGACGGGTGGCTCAAGCACATGGCTGTCCTCCATCTCCATTGTTCGATCCCTCTTGACTGGACAGCAATCCCCAAACGAATGCGCTTATTTCCCACTAAATTCTCTGCATTGGGTGCACCCTCTGAAGACCCTCGAATCCGATGCGTCTTGAAGCTGGACGCGATATTTTAATGGGACGGGAACGCAGGTACGCTTTAGGCTGTGGCCAAGGTACCGACCCTGGGAACCTACCTACCCACCTACCTTGCGTACCTACCTACCTACCTTGCGTACCTAGGTACCTTACCTTGCGTACCTTTAGGTACCTTATTCGCCGAGGGGGCCAGCCTTGGTGGCTTGTTTGGTGGTACTGGGCGTCCTGCCCACGTAAGAAGTGAAATGGATGCAGGCACTTTCGACAAATCACCCTGGAAACATTAAACCCAGGATCTTAACCTGGGGGGGTCAGTCAGGCACATTTGGAACCCAGTCTGACGGCGGTTAGGGAGAGAAAGAGGGAGCAACGAAAGACGCACGCATGCGACCCTCCTCCCCACTCTTATGCTCTTACGTTGTTTGATGCCCCATCCTGCATACGTCCGCCTGTCCTCCCGCTGCCTGCCCAAGCTCAGGCCCCTCCTGTCCTTCTCCTTCCTCCCCAGTCCCCTCCCCCCATTTGCCCCCCCCCCCCCCAACCCAACCCAACTGGCGTCAAGCACAGCCAAGACCTCAAGCCAGCAATAGCAGCAAGCAGCAGCTGCTGCATTGTGTGGTCTCAGCCCAAACCGGTGCGCTCGCCCGCTCCGACGCGTCCTGTCTACTCCATATCCTTACTTCCTCCCTCACGCACGACTTTCTTGTCGAGCAACTACAAGGCCAAACGACGACATCCTGCTCCAGCGCCCTTGCGAAGCGATCCCCCTTGGGCACGACGATCGCCGAACCTGAACCTGAACCTGCTTCTGCTTCTGATCTGCGCCTCTTCTTGTTTCTCTTGCGATCCCCGCCCCCATCCTTTCCTCCTCTCATCCATCCACCTCTTTTTCCACACCATTCGTCTACACATTGCCAATTCGCCCCGTCGTAAATCCCGCCTTGGGCATCTCGTCCGCCCACCCGCCCTCCTCCTCCTCCGCCCCCAACCACCCTGTCTTTTGCCATGGATTCTCAATGGCAGCAGAGCTACGCCGACTCGGGCGCCTCCTCGCGACGATACAACAACGGTGCTGCTCAAATCCCTCGCGATTACGCTGGTCAAATCCCCCCCCAAGGTCATAGTCACACCCACAGCCAGGGCCATATCCAGGGCCAGAACCAACCCCCAGCCGGCTTCAAGTACGAGCAGTATCAGCAAAGCCCCGGCGCCGCCCCCTCTGCTGCTACGCCCATGGCCTCGCCTCAGGTGCGCGACGGCAACGGCGACGTCGCCATGCAGGACGCCCAGGACCCCTACGCCAGCATGAAATATCCCATGAGGCCGCACCACCAGTCTCACCTATCCGGCAGCCGTCCTGCCAACCTGCACTCGCCCCAGGAACCTTCGGCAGCCGCGCAGCGGTACTCCCCCATGGAGGCCTTATCGCCCACGTCTCCCTACGCACCCAAGTCGGCCGTCCAAGGTCAATTCGTCAACCCCCCCGACCAGAGGCAATCGCCCACGAGACAGCAATCCGACTACAACCCTCAGAGTCCCTACTACGCCGGGCGCCAGCAGGCTCCTCAGCTGCCCCCCATCACGCCCTATACCTCGACCCACGATGGATACCCATCCTCGGCTGTCGCCAACCTCGATGGAGCTTTCGCCGCTGCCGATCCCAAGTCACCCCGTCGCCCCGTCGCCGCGCTCAACAAGAGTGTCGTTCCCGAGTTCAAGCCGGTTCGCGCTCTGACCGACCTTCGACCAAAAGTCAGCGCTCAGCCGCCGTTTCGTCGAGCGAACCCCGAAGGGGGCTTCATCAGCGTAAGAATCAATATGCCACCGAAAGCATTTGTGGTATCACAGCATCCACGGCTAACGCTCGACCATGCAGCCTCTGCAAGCTCTTACAGTCCACCTCCCGGCCACCTACCGCATCTGCAACCCCAACTTCAAATACGAGTCGTCGCGCAATCCCCGGCGTGTCTTGACCAAACCGAGCAAGGGCGTCAAAAATGACGGTTTCGACAACGAAGACAGCGATTACATCCTTTATGTGAATGATATCCTTGGTTCGGAGGAGGCTGGTCACAAGTATGTCACCACTCGCAGTGCCCAGGGAGTATCGATTGCCTCCATGCGCCGCTTACTGATACGCCTTTGCTTAGGAACCGATATCTCATCCTCGACGTGTTGGGCCAGGGGACATTCGGTCAGGTCGTCAAGTGCCAGAACTTGAAGACTCAGGAGGTTGTTGCCGTGAAGGTTATCAAGAATCGCACAGCCTATTTCAACCAGAGCATGATGGAGGTGTCTGTCCTTGATTTGGTACGACAACTAGCCCTTCCGCCCGAAGGGCATTCGTTTGCTAATCCAGTCTTGAACAGCTCAACACCAAACTGGACAAGAATGATGACCACCACCTCCTGCGACTCAAAGACACATTCATCCACCGCCAGCATCTCTGCCTCGTGTTCGAGCTATTGAGTGTCAACCTCTACGAACTCATCAAGCAGAACCAGTTCAGGGGACTCAGCACGACCCTCGTCCGCGTCTTCGCGCAGCAGCTGCTCAACGGCCTTGCGCTTCTCAACAAGGCCCGCTTGATCCACTGCGACCTCAAGCCCGAAAACATTCTTTTGAAGAACCTTGAGAGCCCTATCATCAAGATTATTGATTTCGGCTCCGCGTGTGACGAGCGCCAGACTGTCTACACCTACATTCAGTCTCGGTTTTACCGTTCTCCTGAAGTTCTGCTGGGGCTACCGTATTCGTCTGCCATCGACATGTGGTCTCTTGGCTGCATCGTGGTCGAGCTGTTCCTGGGTCTCCCTCTCTTCCCAGGATCGTCCGAGTACAATCAAGTCTCACGAATCGTCGACATGCTCGGCAACCCGTCCAACTGGATGATCGAAATGGGAAAACAGGCCGGCGAGTTCTTTGAGAAGCGGCAGGACGAGTTTGGGCGCCGCACATATCAGCTCAAGCCCATGGAACAGTACGCACGGGAACACTCAACCAAGGAGCAACCCAGCAAGAAATACTTCCAGGCGAACACTCTTCCGGACATCATCAAGACTTATCCCATGCCGCGGAAGAACATGAAACAGAACGAGATCGATAGGGGTACGCCTGGCCACTATGGTATGATGGGGATGACTGCTGACAGATTGTGTAGAAATGAACAACCGCATCGCCTTTATCGACTTTGTCCGCGGGCTGCTCAATATCAACCCGCTAGAGAGATGGTCTCCACAGCAGGCTAAGCTGCACCCTTTCATTACCCAACAGAAGTTCACTGGTCCCTTTGTACCCCCCATGAACCTCAAGTCGAGCTCGCTTAACAGGTCTCCGGCTCCTGGTACGCAGCAACAGCAGCAAGCAGAGGCGCTGAGCAAACAGCGTGCACAGGCAGCCCAGGCACAGGCCAACTCGGCGGCGCAGGGGGCTTATGCATCAATGAACGCGCAATACCAGCAGGCCGGACACGTCCCGGCAACGCAGTCCATGTATGGCAGTAACGTCATGTACTCTCCTGGCGGAAATCACGCCCCACAGCCGCCTGCCTATGGCCCGCAGCCGGGTGGTTATGGGCAACAGCAGGTGGTCTTGTCTCAGGCGCCGCAGCAGATGCCTGCAGCTCCTTACGGCCAGCAGCCCAACATCAACCAAGGCGGTCTTTACCCGCAAAACAACATGCGCGCCGGGCGCCAGCGGGCTTCGACAATGGACCAGCAGCAAAGCGGGATTCCTGCTGCCATCCAGCGCGTTGCTAGCCACCTCGACCCCAGTCAACCCATCAGGCTTCAACCGAGCCCAGCATACTACCCACCACCGGGCGAAGGCATGTCGGGGGTTGAGGGCACGCCAGGCAGGGCAGGACGACGCGATAGCCGTGCGCAGCAACAGGGGCGGAGGGGGAACAACCGCGACTTCATCCGCAACCTCGAGGAGCGGACGCTCGAGGAGGGCTTCATGGGTAGCCAGAATAAACCCCTGGCACTGAAGAATGACCTGACGTCGTCCAGTCGAGTGAGACGGCGACGGGCTTATCGATTGGCCGAACCCCAGAAGTTGTCAGAAGCAGCCGGGGTTTTGTACGAGGGACCATGACCCTTCAGACATTTCATCCCACGTGCTACGAGAGCTGGCGCAAAACGCCCATTGTCTAGTAAGACGTACAAGAGCCGGCCCGTGTAGAAAGCCCGGGCCTGAGCCCGGTCAGAAACCCACGAACCCAAGGGCATCGATGTGGAGGAAGGGGTGCGGCGCATAGAACATGGCTCGGACAAATTGGCGCCAGGGACAAACGTGCTTTTGACTACCACAACGACGACGCAGCCCCGACCAGATAGAAACCACGTGTGGCGCTGCTGGCAGCAGAAGCTGGAGATTAAGAGGATGGATACCATGAACGACGACGAAAGGGAAGGGCAGGCGGGAGGGCGGACGGGAGGGCGGACGGGAGGCGGGAATATTGCAGCATCTTATAACGCGGATGGAGGGCATTGGCGGCTTTCTTCTCTTCCTAGGTACCGCCAAAGAGGGGAGGGTGGGAGGGTAGGACGGGGAATGACTTTGAGCAAAAGGAGCCTCAACAGGCTTTGTACTTTGGATCCTATCCAGGCTGATCAAATGCTGTCTGTACTCAGTAACAGAAAGGGCAGTCCTCTTGAGAAATCAAGTGTGCCAATTTTTTGCGGATTCTGTATTGTCGTGTTCTGCTAAGTTTTCTTTCAAAGCGGCGGGACACGGGTTAAAAAACATTACACATTGTCCAAATGCGCATTTAGCACCATAGATGATAGCTTGATGTGAAGTGTGCTAATGTCCTAGGGAAAGTGATGAGACCAAATGTAGGCGACGGCTGGTAGGCAAGCAGGAAGGCGCGCAGTGGGACGCCTTTCGAATTGGCCATGAGGTGTCTAGACTTGCCAGGCTTGCTAGGTCCCTGTAGGGAAAGATTTTTGGTGGGTTGGTGAGTTTGGCTGGCCTCTGAAGTGGACTGTGGCGCTCGAAGAATGGGCCACGAATAAGTACCTGGGTGTCTGGCTTTAGGTAGGTAGGTACCTGGTTAAGGCTCCCTGTAGGGGTTAGTCCAATTGATTACCAGGTAGCTTATTCCACGCGTTGGAGCCGATGCCTTTACCAACTCGACACAAACTACATACTATACCTAATCACCAAACCGCGACCCCTGGGTAGCCTTTTGCGCAAACGTCACAGTAGAGTCTTGCAACCTGCCTCTCTCTCTCCTCTCTCTTGAGTCCACTTAGGACTTTCTGTCGCGACTCCCATTGGCCAGCGCCTTCAAGAACAGAGAGCGCACCCATCCTCTTCTCGGCTCCCCTGTCTGGCCTGCTCTCCTGCAAACGCCACAAATCACCAACAACCATGGCCAAGGTCGCAGTCGATTTCGAGAAGATCGTTCACGAGGGTGGGTAGCTCTGGCCGCTATGCTAGCGAACCGACAGCATTCTGATGATGTGATACAGGCCGTGAACGTCAGAAGAACCAAGCCCTGGCCCAGAAGATCTTCTCCAAGGACAGAAGACAGAGTGCTCCGTCCAAGATCAAGCCCGGGACAGGACCTTCACTTGCGAGCAGGGTGGGCGTCAAGAAGGTAGGCCATTGCGCAGTCAACCCGTGTCTTTCTGCCTTGATGGCGTGTGGTACGAAGCTAACCTGGGCACGTTCTGCAGCAACGCGCCTCCCTCGGCCCCGCGAAAGCCTCGAGCGCGGGCAACATCAACGGCGAATGGACCCACGATCTCCACAGCTCCGTCAACGACCCCAGGAACAACAGCCTCGCGTCGCGCATTTCGACGCCCGGGAGCAAGAATGTCGCCGTTGGGCCCAAGGGCAAGCGGGCTGAGAAGCGCGCCGCCAAGATTGTCGACGCCCTCGAGCGGACAGACTTGCTCCAGCATAAGGCGAGCCCCGCGTCCAAGGGCCCCGGCCTGTCCATCCGCGGACTCGCAGGGCCGTACGCCGTCATGGCGCAGAACTTTGCGCCTGGCACCACGGCGGCGGACATTGAGAGCGCCATGACGCCCGTCGGCGGCGAGATGATCAGCTGCACCGTCATCAAGACGCAGCCCATCATCATTGTCGAGATGGTCTTCTCGTCCAAGGAAGGAGGCGAGGCGGTCATTTCAACGTTCAACGACCAGACGGTATGCTTTTGCTGGCACGGCGCTCGCCGACATGAATCGAATAGTTGGCTAACCCGGATGTGCTAGGCCGACGGTCGACTCATCAAGGTGTACCCCAAACCGGGCGGTTACAAGGACCCTGCCACGCAGAGGAGTGCTGCGGCCCCACACAACGCGCCCAGCGGGCCACGGGCTCAGAGATCGAACGCCGGCAACATTGTCGACGGCTCGCACGGGTTTCAGGACGAGGACAGGGACGACGAGGAGCCCTACTACTACAGCACGGAGCGAAGCGGTCTCTACAGCGATAAGCTCGTTGGAAACAGCCGCAGGGGTCGGGGGCCCCAGCAGCGCAATAGGGGAGGCCGATGAGCCTAGGGATGTGAGCAGACGCGCATGGGTCAGGGCGGCGGGACACCACGGGCGTTCGGTTGCGGGACATTGACTGCCAGTCTTGATGGGCTGCTGCACTTGCCATCTGAAATCTTGCTTGTAAGGAAGGGAAGAACGGAAGAATCTGGCTGATTCACTGTATCATAACACGAGCAAGGTTGCTAGATTGGGTATATGACTCTAATGTGAACGGTTGAGCGAACACGGGCGCCGACGTGGGCGTAACTATATCCATTATATGACAAGTGTTGTACAGTACCGCGCTGTTCAGCGGGGCATTACCACTCCAACTTTTCCGACATTGGTCTTTCAGCGTCACTCTCCTCTCCGATGATGCTGGCCGGCAGCTGCTGTCGGAGTTCGGTAAAGACGACCACTTGCCTGTTAAGGCTGTCTCGCCTCGTCTGCAAAACTTTCATAGTCTTCCTGTCGAGTACGTCCTCGACGCGCCCGATGCGCCCTGCAATGCCGACCATCTCGCGCGCCAGCCCGACGACCTCGTTGACGCGTTCATACGCGCTGGTGTCCCTGATCCAGGGCTTCCGGCTCTCGACCATCCTCGGCAGCCCGACGCTCTCGCTCGCAAGACGGTACGGTTCCCAGACCTTGTCGAGCGCGTCCGCGAGGCGCTTGCAGTACGGCTTCCACTCGTCCACGTTGGCAGGGGAGAAGTCCTCGCCGCGGCCTTGGACGAGCTGGAGGTAGAGGGCAAGCGACTTTGGATCCGTCCGGCCGGCGGCTGACATGCTGTCCACTATGGCGGCTGCGTTGGCGGGCATGCGGGCGCTGTTCTTGTCGCGGAGGCAGGTGGCGAGAGCAAGGCGGAAGAAGTAAGGGGTCGCGAGGGGCGGGGGGATGGCGGCGGCGAGGCTGGCAGCATCGGCGCTGGCACGTCCGAGGTGGAGGAGGCGAAGCATCTGCTCCCACAGCTTGGCGTCGGGTTTGACGGCGTAGGTGTCCAGGATGTGATGCCAGTACCGGGTGCCGGCGCGGGTGAGGCGGGCATCGGTGAGGATGGTGATGAGCAGAGACAGTGTGTTCTTCCCGGGGGCAGCATACGCCGCAGTTCTTTTACTCGAGGACTTGGGCGATGGAGCCGTGGGGTCGACGGCATCGTGGGGTTTGGCGTTGCTATCCTTGTCGAACCTCGGCAGGTTCATCGTCTCAGCTGCCAGGGCAAGAATGTCCTGGCTGCGGGTTGATTTGTCGAGAAGTAGCACACGGCCCATGGCGCAGACGAGATGCTCGTCAATGACGAGGTCGCCCTTGCGCCAGTTGCGCATGACTTCCTCCCATAGAGACTTGCAACGTTCAATAGTCTGAGCTACACGCTCTTTCCGCAGCTGCTGCGATGCGGTCTTGGTAGACGCGGGGTCTTCCGCCGAAGCGCGCAGACTCTGTAGAATGGCGGTATAGGTATGTGTGTCGGGCTTGAGCTTGCTGTCATCGAGTGAATCGAGGAGGGAAAACATGGCGTCGAGGTCGCCGGCGCGGCCACAAGCCTGGAGGACTGCGTTCAAGTGGATGATGTTCGGCTTGAGCCTTGCGTCTTTGGTCATTGACTTGTACAAGCGGACTGATTCGGCCACGGCGAGCTTGGGATACGTCGAGCGGGCGCAGCCGCGAAAGATGATGGTGTACGTGAGCTCGTCGGGGTGCTGACCGCGCTTCTTCATGTCGTTCAAGAGACGGACAGCGGCGTTGAGCTTCTGGTTTTTCATCTGGTAGTCGATCAAGTGATTCCAGGAGACCACGCACTGGGCCGTCTTGCTGGCTTGTTGGACAAGGAGGAGGGCCTCGTCGTAGCGATCCTTTGCGAGAGTGCGGCTGACATGCTGTGCAATGATGAAGGGGTCGTCCATGCGCTCAAGGTGCTTCTTGACCGCCCATTCCAGCTTTTGCCTATCTTTGAGATCCGGCCTGGTGCTAGGGCGGGCCTGTCGCGGAGTAGTAGAGGCCACGGGGGCTCGAATCGCATCTTCGATCGATGAGGTTGCGAATGATCTGGTATGTTGAGAGGAAACGGCGATGCTGAGGATCGCTAGGTCGGTGGACATAGATGAGCCTGTCGCTGAGCCCAAGGCTCTTCGAAGGCAGGCTCTACATGAAAACATTGGAATGATTGCTGCGCGAAAAAGACCAATGCAGATGATCGTATCTGAAGCGATGATACACGACCATGCCATCGAGTTCCGTCTCGGGAGTTTTTTCGAGAGTCTGGGAGATAAGGTCCTATCTAATCGTACGGTATCCACCCACAGGGGGTGGGGCTAGAGCATGGGTTTTGAAGGGAGCGCGTCGTCAAGTGAGTGAACGCGCGAAACGCGTGCTGAACGTGATTAACGCGTCTCCTAACGCCCACTTTGTCTTGTCACAGTAGGTGCATCGACCAGCCAGAGCCCCCTGGCAGGACAACCATGCTCTTGTCCACACCACTCACCACCACAACACTTCCCCGCCAATCCTCACCAGTTCTCTTTCCATTCTGCTGATTCGATCGGTCATGAACCAGACTCTGCCATAGTCCAACTCTTCGATTCACCCCGTTCTGTACCATGGGGAAGACAGACAGGCGCGCCAAGCTGGCCGAGCTGAAGGCTCTCCGGCAGGCGGGCAAGAAGGCTTTCGACAACTACCAAGTCGACGATATCAACGAACTTTACGAAGAAGTCGACGAAACGCAGTACAAGAAAATCGTACGTGATCGTCTCAACGAAGATGACTTTGTCGTAGACGACAACGGCGAGGGCTATGCCGATGACGGTCGCGAAGAATGGGATCGTGTGCAGCAGTACCACTACGCTTCTGACAGCGAAGAAGATGGTTCTGGCGCCAGGGGAAGGCCAACAAAAGCTTGTCAGTACTCTGGTTCCGTCTCTAACACCTTCCGGCGGCTGACCATCCGCAGCCAAGAAGAAACAAGCCGACGACGCAGCTAGGCGGGAGGCGAATGATCGAGATATCAGTACATACTTCACCAGTGGTGCCGGCAAGACGCAAGCGAAACCAAAGGTGAGTCGTTGGATCCCAATCGAATGAGTTTGGCTCACATAGCCATAGGTTGCCAAAACGAAGGAAGACGACGACTTCCTCGCAGATCTCCTCGGTGAGGTCGACACCAATGTTCCCGCTCCAGTGCCCCGTTCCACGAAACGTCACCGATCACCCGATCGCCAACAACGGAGAGTTCGAGTCGCTTCTCCCCCGCCACATGAGCGGTCCCAACCGCTGGCGAAGAGAAGTAAAATTCAGGATGATCGACCATCGTCTCCTCCCGCGGCGGACGATATGCTCATGGACGACAATTTTGTTCCCACTATAGACGACGACGAACTACCGACCCAATTCCCCATGAGCGACCCTGCTCCCTCCTCGCCGGCAGCCAAAGTCGCAGAGCGCAAGGCCCAGATTAAGAAAGAGCCCGACGATGACGATGACGACATGATGGAGGTTGCTCATGCCGGCACCGTTACTGCTGCCAGTGTCAATATTGCTGGTTCCAGACCACCCAAGAAGTTGATCAAGCCCGAGCCTTACCCAGCACCCATCACGTCATCACCTGTCAAGCACGAATCAGCTATTGACCCATCCGCGTGGAACGACATCACAAACAACCTCAATATCGTCAGTAGCTCGGCCTCGGAAGTCAAGAGCATCCGCAAGATCGACTACAAGGACGCCATCGAAGAGGACGGTAGCCTGAACATGTTTTGGACGGACTACACCGAAGTCAGTGGTAGCTTGTGTCTCTTCGGCAAAGTCCTGAACAAGAAGACTGGCCAGCATGTCAGCTGTTTCGTCAAAATCGACAACATTCTGCGCAAGCTCTTCTTTCTACCACGCGAGACTCGCGTGCAGGGTGGTATCGATACGTGCGACGAAGTTGGCATGGTGGACGTGTACAATGAAGTGGACGCCCTCATGACCAAGCTGAAAATCGGCAAGCACAAGACCAAGGCTTGCAAGCGAAAGTATGCCTTCGAGCTACCAGACATTCCCAAGGAAGGCCAGTATCTCAAGTGCATGTACCCCTACAGTATGGCGTCAGTTGATGCTCGCGAAACGGGTGAGACCTTCTCGCACGTTTTTGGCACCAACACGGCACTCTTTGAGCAGTTTGTTCTCTGGAAGAACATCATGGGGCCTTGTTGGCTGAACATCAAGGATGCCGACTTCAGCTCACTCCAAAATGCCTCTCACTGCAAGCTCGAAGTCCTCGTTGAGCACCCGAATATGGTCGCACCTCTCCGTGATTCGGAGAACCTCGAGACCCCTCCACTGACCCTCATGAGTCTTGCTATGCGAACGACTTTCAATGCCAAAGACAACAAGCTCGAGATTCTGGCTCTTAGCGCTCGGGTTTACGAAAAGGTCTCGCTGAGCGACACCACTCCGGCCGAAAAACTGCCGTGCCGGACGTTCACTCTCGTCAGGCCGAATGGGTCAGCCTTCCCTGGCGGATTTGAGAAGCTAGCCAAAGACAGGAGCAGCAAAGGTCTAATCAAGACGTTCAAGCAAGAGTCGGAAATTCTCATGTTTTTCCTTGCTCAGCTCGACATAGTGGATCCCGACGTGATATTGGGCCATCAGCTCGAGGGTGTGGACTACAGCGTTCTGCTCAACCGGATTCACGAGAAGAAGACACCGCAGTGGTCTCGTCTCGGTCGCCTTCGACGAACTCTATGGCCTTCTTCCATTGGCAAGACTGGTGGAAACGTTTTCGCGGAGAGGCAAGTAATGTCAGGACGCCTTCTTTGCGACTTGGCCAACGATGCCGGTAAATCTGCCATGTACAAGTGTCAGTCGTGGAGCTTGACGGAAATGTGCAGCCTGTATCTCTCGGGAAACAACCATCGCCGAGAGCTCGACAATGATGCCGCGCTCAAGACGTGGGCTTCCCACTCGAAAGAAGGATTCATGGACTACGTCACCCATATCGAGGCGGACACGTACTTCATTGCGGCCCTGGCCTTACAAGTTCAGCTGCTGCCACTGACCAAGGTCCTCACGAACTTGGCTGGTAACTCCTGGGCCAGGACACTGACCGGAACTCGCGCTGAGCGAAACGAATACATTTTGCTCCATGAGTTCCATCGAAACAAGTATATCTGCCCCGACAAACAAGGCTTCCAGAGGGGCAAGGGCGCCAAGGAGGATGAAGAGGGCGACAGCAAGAAGAAGGACAAGTTCAAGGGTGGCTTGGTGTTTGATCCCGAAAAGGGTCTGTACGACAAGTTTGTCCTTGTCATGGACTTCAACTCTCTATACCCGTCCATCATCCAAGAGTTCAACATTTGCTTCACCACTGTCGATCGAACCGCAACAGTAAGTAGTCTTCACATCAAGACCTTAACGCTCGAGCACTGCTAACTGTTTTATAGCTTGAGGATGAGGAAGAAGTCCCCGAGGTTCCCGTGGACCAAGAGCAAGGTATCCTTCCCAAGCTTATCGCCACGCTCGTCAGCAGAAGAAGGCAAGTCAAGAGCCTCATGAAGGATAAGACTGCGACGCCCGAGCAGCTTGCCACTTGGGACATCAAGCAGCTTGCCCTGAAGCTCACAGCCAATTCTATGTACGGCTGTTTAGGTTACACCAAGTCCCGATTCTACGCCCGTCCCCTCGCCGTCTTGACGACGTACAAGGGCCGTGAGATTCTCCGAAGCACTAAGGAATTGGCCGAGAGCAGAGCTCTCCAAGTCATCTACGGTGACACTGATTCCGTCATGATCAATGCCAACGTCGAAAATGTGGCGGATGCTTTTAAAGTCGGCGCCGAGTTTAAAAAGGCTGTCAATGAGCGGTACAGGCTGCTTGAGATTGACATTGACAATGTCTTCCGACGCATTCTCTTGCAAGCAAAGAAGAAGTATGCTGCCATCAACCTTGTCGAGAACAATGGCAAGTACATTGAGAAGATGGAAGTAAAGGGTCTCGACATGAAGCGTCGCGAGTACTGCGGGCTCTCAAAGGAGATTTCGGGGAAACTTCTTGACGAGATCCTCTCTGGCGAGGACACGGAGGTGTCAATTTCGCGTATTCACGACTATCTACGTGAGATCGCCGCCAAGATGAGGGAACAATCGATTCCCGCACAGAAGTACATCATTTTCACACAGCTTGGAAAGGGCCCAAAGGAGTACCCCAATGGCGACACGATGCCTCAGGTCCAGGTCGCGCTTCGTGACATCGCTCGCGGCAAGAACGTCCGCAAGGGCGACGTTATCAGCTACATCATCACAGGCGACGGGCAGAGCTCTGAGCCCGCGCCCAAGCGAGCGTATACGCCGTCTGATGTACTGAAGCCCGAGTCGGGACTTGCACCAGATGTCGAGTGGTACATTGCGAAGCAAATCTTCCCCCCCGTCGAGCGTCTTTGCGCCAACATTGTCGGCACCTCGACCATGCAATTGGCGGAGTGTCTGGGACTGGACATCAAGCGATATGACACGTCGAGGAGACATGACGACGGCGTAGAGAAGGATATGGAGGTTCATCCTCTCGAGTCCCAGATCCCAGACGATGTTCGCTTTGCCGACTGCACCCGCCTCAGCCTTCGCTGCCGCACATGCAAAAAGTCGTCTGTTTTCGAAGGCCTCTACAGCCAGCCAACACGAGTGTCTCCTGCTGGCGTCCTCTGCGACCACTGTGGCGCAACCATCAACCCCCTTTCGGTCGTCGCACAGGTGGAGCATGCGATCCGAGTCCAGACAGCCCGCTATTACGAAGGCTGGCTTGTATGCGACGACTCATCCTGCGGCATACGTACGCGCCAGATGAATGTCTACGGCACGCGCTGCCTGGGTCCCAAGGGCCTCGCGCGAGACTGCCTGGGCCGTATGCGCTACGAGTACTCTGAGAAGGCAATCTACAACCAACTCGTTTACTTCACCAGTCTCTGGGATGTCGACAAGGCACGCGACAAGGCCGTTGCTGCCGCCGCGCCGGGCTCAGAAGAGGCGCTGTCGCAGGCGGACCGGGAAAATATCTTGGCTCTGGCAGAGCACAACCGGGTGCGGTTCGGCACCGTCAAGGGTGTCGTTGAGAAATATCTCGACAAGTGTGGCAGGCAATGGGTGGCGATGGACACATTGTTCGCCAAGCTGGGGTTCAGCAAGGCTCTGGCGCCAGCTGCGTGAGATATCCACATCAGCGGCTGAGGGGGTGGTTTCCAGGTTACGAACGGGTATGATAGTTGACTGGTAATGGCGCGGGTTCAGCCTTGGCTACTGTATGGGCAACATGTGCGGGAGAGAGGCTTTCTTCTTTTTCCTTAAGGCGTTCGTCGGAGAAGCGGTCCAGGAAGGGCATGCCATTTGTCACGTAGTGAAGAGTAGTAGGTGATTCGCTTAAAGTGCGCTCAAGGTTTTTCTCCATTCTACCCGTTCAGTTTTGTGTATGCTTGTCTGGACTTTCCCGACAATAATGCTGAAACTTGCGTTCGGTGCTCGTCCCCTTCTAAATGGAGGATCATTGCAGCATGACCATCAAGCTCTTCTATCCTGCCATGGCCTGCAGGCTACGGAGCATGCCCACAACTTCCAATGACGGATTGAATTCAAGCGGACAGGTGCGATGTGCCAGTCCAAATTGAATGAACGGAATTCTTAGCACGAGGTCCTAGAACGAAACACAATATGGCGATCCAGCATTGATGACGGCTCAAGAATCTTTACGACATACACACTCAGGGTAAGCAGACGCTCATCAGTCCGTCACGGCCTGCCACGAGGCCATCGGCTCTTCGCTCCTCTTGCCAGCGATGTCGAAGCGAGATTTCTGTAGAGATGCGTACCTGAGAAGGTCGCTTTCATGCCGTAGGGTCTGGCAGGCTGTTCACATAAAGCTCGGGAAGGGACATGATATCACAGTAGAGCAAGGGCGGACGCCTCAGATAAAATGACTTGTTCAACTGTCCTTGTCGACTAACTTGTGCAACAGGCCCCCAAAAAAGTCTTCAAAAATGTGCTTTTCGTGCGTCATGCCTTCTCCCATTTGGATTCGCTACCCAGGTACCATCCCAGTCCAGCATCCACCCGTCCGTCCGTCCCTCTTCTTTGTGGTCACTGAAGAAGATTTGAATGCGCACCACCACATCATCGTACAGCGACCGATCCCTTCCCGTCACCCTCTTCCACGGCACGTACGCGCTCGGTTGCCATGAGACGCGAAGGCAGTGTGAAGGCGAGGAGCAGCCATCTTCCATCAGCGTGTGTACCAGAGCACGACGAATAAATAGAGAAGAGTCAATCCTCGAATCAATCGGCTCGCATTAGAAGAAAATAAGACGACGTAACGACAAAATGCAAGACGCAAAAGTAGTGAAACAGTGCCGAGGGCGACGAAGAGCCCGCGTTCCCTCCGCGAAAAGGGGAATAGCCCGCCGCCTCCTCCCTCGGCTGATCGTCCCAAAGCGGCTCGTCTATGTCGGTGTCTCGAAGGTGGTATCATGGCCGATGGAAACGATCATCAACTTTTGTAAAACACTTCCTCAGAAACCCCTCCCATGTAAATGCACGAAAACAACCTCGCCCGTTCTATTTGGGAAATGCGTTCGTTGGACTCTGGAAAATCAAAACCTCTAGCCGTCCACTCTCCTCTACTTGCTCTCCTTGGCAGCAGTGCTGTCAGGGACAGCCTTGGAAAGCGCTGGGGAAGCTGCTGTCGAAGGAGGGGAGGCAGGGTTATCGTTGTCCAAGTTGGCAAGGGCACTGAGGGGCGAGTTAGCAACGTGTAACACCGCGAATGTCAATCGTCGGTCAAGCTTACCTAAAGGCGTTCGTGTGTGTAGTGGGAGGCGTTCCCGTGCGCGACGAGGCGTTCGAGTCCTCGCCAGCGCGGCCCAGCGAGCCGCCAGGTCCAAGTCGTCGACCGCTGTTGCTACGCGAAGAGAACATGGACGTAGGGCCCAGTGTGACGTTGCCGCTGGCCGCACGACTGGTGGCACCCTTCAGACGGCGCAGATCATCCATACCAACCTGGTTGGATTGTTGCTGAGTGTAGTTGCTGAAGCTGCGAGCATCGCCGCGGCCGAAATGGGGACGACCGCCTGGGGCACCGCGTTGGCTGCCGCCACGGGCGTTCTCCTGAGCCTTCTGAGCAGCGGCGGCTTCGGCCTGTGAAACCGGTTAGCTTGGATGTTACAATACGAAAACGAGGGGCGTGTTGTTGACTTGCCTCAGCGCGAACCTCATCAAGGGTCTTGGGACCCTTGTTGGCCTCCTTCGTGGCCCATCCGGACTTGCGCATGTCGACAACGTCCATCAGCATGAACTTGAGACGGCTGGGAAGGTCAGGCATGTTGATAACGTTCTGGATGCGGTCAAAGTAGGCATCCATGAAGCTCTTGCCCTTGGGGCTTGCGTCAAGGTTGGCACCAATAGTCCTGAGCAGTTTGCAAAGCGACTCAATCTCAGCCTCTTCAGGTGTCGTCTCGTAATCGACCAGCTTCTTCACGCAAGCATGCATGATGCGCTCTGTCAGCATACCCAGTTTGTACAGCTCACCAATGAACTGGACAAGACCAAGACCGCGACGCTTGGCGGCGGCAGCAATGTAATATTCGTCAGACAACATGGCGGCTTCGGCGGATATCTTATTTTCCTCCTCAGCCTCCTCCGGCTTGGCGGGAATGTTGACCTTCCAGCCACGCTCGAATTCTTCTTGACACCTGTTGAGGAGGTACTTGCGGAAGAGCGCGCCACCGCTGACGACCTCGCCGTTCTTGTCCTTGAGGTTCTCGTCGCGAATCTCGTGGCTCATGGTGTCGAGCATACGCTTGCAGAACTTGGCATACATGGAGGCCCAGTGAGCCTCGTCAGTAGCCTTCTCGAAGGTGAGCTGGATGACCTGGCGCAGCGTGCGTCCATCCGACTCGGTCTTGGACTGCGCAACGATGGTCAGGATCTGGTCGGCGATCTTGTCGAACTTTTCCGGCGTCATCTTGTTGAGCGCAGCCTTGACCTTGCGCTGAACCATCTCGGGGTCCATGTTGCCAGTGGGCGCCGCCGCGGCAGGACCCTTGCCCAGGCTCGTGGGCTTCCAGCCCGAGGAGGAAACGGTGATAGGCTTCAGGTCCATTCCCTGCGTAAGAGGCATGGTCTTAGCAGCCTGCGCTTCCTTGGCACCAAAGTTGTCACGCCTGCTATTGCCCCTCTGGCTGCCACCAGGGCCGCGACGCGAGTTGGACGGGTTGATGTTGGACGACGACGCGTTGCGGGAGATAGGGGGTCCCATGGGGAATCCACTGCCGGTGCGGCCGAAGGAGCCCATGCCGCCGGCCGCAGGGGCCGTCGCACCGCTAGCAAGAGCCGCGTTGGACATGGCGAATCGCTGCTTGGACGTTGTGCCACGCACGCTCGGGTTCGAAATGAACTGGCCCATGTTGGGCTGGCTCGGGGTGAAGGCCCCAGACCTGGAAGGTTGTCGGCTGGAGCCGGGGCGAGGGCTCGACGCCGAGCGAGAGCTATCCTCACCAATCAAGGCCTTAACCTGATGGTGGAACTCCATGGAGGGCTGCTCGGTGAAGACCTTCTGGAACTGGAGCAGGAACTGCGCGTCGTACTTGAACGTCTTGCCCTTCTTCGCAACAGCAGCGTTCAGCGCTGGGTTGGGAGAGCTAATGCCAGCTGGGTAGATGTCTTGGTTGATGACCGTCAGGAAGCGGGCCGACTTGAGCGACTGGAGGGCAGCGCTGGGCTGAGGGGGCTCGACAGGCTTGGTGTTGATGGGAGCCAGGTTCAGCGCAGCCGGCTTGGTAGCGCGCGCCTTCTCGGCAGGCGCAGCCTTGGATGACTTGTCTCCAATATTGAGGTTGGCGAGCTTGTCGGTGACATCACCGACCTCCTGGGGCGCCTCCTTGCCCGCGAGGGCGTCGGCGACTGATGCAGACTTGCCGGAGGCTTCGGTGGCCGCACGCTTCTTTTCCTTCTCCTCTTCGAGACGCTCAGCCTCACGCTCGGCGTCACGAAGCTTCTTATCCGCCTCGGCCGCGGAGGTTGCCTTGTTCTCGGCCTCCAGCTTCTTCTTCTCGGCAGCGTCAGCCTTCTTCTTAGCCTCGTACTCGTTGGCGGCCTTTTCGCGACGGGCATCCTCTTCTTCCATCTCACGAATCATGCGCTCCATCTCGTCTTCTTCGCTCTCGACGTTGGCTGCCGGCTTAGCGGGCTTCGACTCAGCCTCCTTGGTCGCCTCGGCGGCGGCGGCGGGCTCTTCAGCAGCCTTGGGCGCTTCCGTAACCTCCTTCTTGGCCTCTGCGACGGGTGTAGCTTCAACAGGCTTGACCTCGGTCTTAGCGGGCTCAGGCTTGGCGGTCTTGGCGTCCTTGGGCTCGCCGCCGGCAGCCAGGAGGACCTTGGCGCGCAGCTCCTCCTGAATCTCCTTTGCCGTCTTCGGTGCGCTCTCCGTCCTGTTGTGGTCAGGGCGCGCAGGGGTGGCGCTCTTGGGTGCCGGAGAGGGTGTGGTGGCGATGACAGGAGGGGTCCTGGTCTGCTGGGTGCTCGGGGAGGGCGAAGCAGGCGTCTTCATGCTAGAGAAATCGACCGTCTCGCCTTGGGCGTTCTTGATGACCACAGCGGCACTCTTCTTGGGGCGCGTGAAAGGAAGGGCCGCAGCGCCCTTGCCTTGAGCGTTCTGCTGGGGCGCACCCGAGACGATGACCGGCTGGCTGGGCTGGCCGGTGCTAGAGGTGGGGCGTTCAGAGTGCGAGGAGGTGCGCGACATGCTGACTGGGGCAGCGGTGTGGTAGGGAGGAGGGACAAAGCCCTGCTGGTAGTTGCCCGCTGGCGAGCCGCCGGGGCCTTGCTGCATGTAGGGCTGGGGCATGTAGTAGGGTGCCTGTCGAGCGTCGAACTGGCCGCCTTGGGGAGGGTATCCATACTGTTGTTTAGCTGTCAGCATTCGTTCGAAATTGCCCGATTCGGGAGAGAGATCAATTTTAGCAGGTGACTGGGTTAGTAGGCTCTTGTGAGGGGGAGGAATTAAAAAACAAGGGGCATCCGGGTGAAGTGACAGCGTAGCGTTCAAGGGGCCCGTGTTGCGACTGCTGAGAGCTGCCTCTTCGGAAGCTTGTGTCCATGGCGCTTCTCCGCATGCTACTTCTCCGCGTCTACTTGGACGTCGAGACTTTGAGGTCTGCGCCTTGGACAAGCCGCGATGGCGAGAGTTGATTAGCTGCCGGTCATGGTCGGAATACTTCTCCTGATCGCGGCGGCCAGACTTCTTCTTGTCGGGCTTGGAAGGAAACGAATTTGCAAGGAAAGAGAGGGTATGTACTTGGTGGGGGGGCATGCCAGGTGCCGGGTAGTGGTACTGCGTCTGGTTGGGCATGCCGTTGTGCATCTGGGCAGGAGCCATGTTGGGCGTGCCGGGTTGAGAGTGCGTCAGCGCCGGGCTACGCGCGGGGCCGGGAGAGTTGGGATAACCCATGGGGCGATTAGCCGGGTGGAAGGCAGGGGGCATGCCGCCGCGGCCGCGGCCGGGGCCAGACTGGAAGTTAGGAGGGAATCCCTGACTAGCATTAAAAGGAGGGTGAGCCGGGTTGTAGGGCGTGTTGCCACGGCCACGTCCGCCCTGGGGAGTGAAGTTGGGCCGGGCAGCACCGCTCATGTCACTCTGCTGAGAGACGGCGGACTCGCGGCGGATATGGGCACCGGGCTGAGAAGCCAGGGCAGCCGGGTTCTGAGGCGTGGGAGCCTGTCTCATGTGACGCTGTGCACAGACTATCGTTAGCTCAGGGCCTTCTTGAGAAATACGCATCTTGGGGAGACAAAAACGTCTTTTCTGGGGGGCGGGCAAGAAAACTCACATCGCCATCACTGCCGAGGCTGCCAAAGGTCATGTTGCCCTGCTGGGCAATGCCCGAAGGGGGACGACCACCACTGGCAGAGGGCTGGGGGATGGGGGAGGGAGAGTGCGCGGGAGACGGGACCCTGGCGCTCTGGTTGCCACCAGGAATGGGGATGGGGGCGGCGGACATCTGGGGCGAGCTGTGGGCGATGGCAGGCGAGTCCTTGAAGCCGAACTGGATACCGGACTTGGAGCCTCCTCCAGCAGCACCACCGTTGCCGGCGTAGCTGTTGGGGCCGTTGGCGCTGATGGTGACGGAGCTCTTCCGGCTATGTTCGCCGGCGCCGTTCATATTGTTCGAGTTGTTGTTGGAGCCGTGAGCAGCTGCGGGAGCAGGCACGGCAGGGGTGATGGGAGGTCGTCCGTTTACTGGTGAAGGGCCGGAAGACTTGGCATGTTGCGCGGAAGAGCCGCCAACAACCACAGGAGTAGACTGGTTGGAGCCTGTCGCGATCAGAGGCGTCGAGGCTGGCTTCTTGGATGCACCTGCTGCAGAGGCATACGAAGGGGCAGAAGCAGCAGAGGAGTTCGGCGCCGGGTTCTTCTGAGAGCTCGCAGTCGAAGTCATATGTGGATCAGCGTTTGTCGCGTCGTCGACGAGGGACGAAGAGATCGGTGGCCGGAAAAGACGCTGGTGGTGAGCGATGAAAGACGGGGGCGAGGAAGCAGATCGAATCGCGAGTGGGATTCGGAAGCACGAGGAGACAGGTCGTGAAAGCTCGATGGGGGCAGCGAGCTGGAACGAGCCGGCGGAAGGACGAGCAGACGTGATGCTGATATGTCGGTAGATGGAGGCGATGGAGGTGTCGCGACGAGGTATGTCGAGGTCAGGACTGATCAAAGACAGGCCGACGTCGATAGAATCTCGTGTGGGAAAGAACGGAAATCGCAGCTGCCAGCGAGCGAGTGCGACCCAGAAACAAGCGTCTCGAGGATTAGATCTGCCGTCGAAAGAGGGAGATCGAGATCCGA